>NC_133665.1:127579983-127879983 GCF_037893015.1 Macrotis lagotis
CTTAATACAGGATTTTTTATTTTGATGGAATTGACTTCTTAAAAATTACTTTTTCAGACAGGAACTTTATTAACTCAAGTAATGTTAGCTTGATCAAAGATAATCCAACATGAATTAAATAGTCACCCATAAAGCCAATTTTCTCGTTGTCTTATAAACAGTAGACATGTCATATCTATTTGTTGTATTGAATTTAAGTGAACTGTTAAACTACTGTCACATTTCAGTTTTACAATAGCAATAGGTGATGAAGAAGTTTTGGACAAGCTCCTCAGGAAACTGCCATTGCCAAGGGAGTTTGAATTCACTAATCTTGCATGTTTACCAGGCCCATGGTGCTCTTTGGATTTTTGGCAATGCAAACATCAATGGGTTTGGAAATATAAGGCCATCCTGCTTACTTTCTTTCTTCCTCCTCCTTTTTTGGTTTCTGCAACCTGACTTCTCATGATCAGGAAGGAGTCAGACAAAAACGCATCTGAAATAAATTTATCACTTTCAGAGCAAAATACATTTACTCTTCTCTTGAAGCTGGTTGTTGCCAGAGTTGTTAGTGCAGAGTTTGAAGCCAAAAAGAAAATATTGACTCTTGCAACCATGGACCTTGATGCCCTGGCTAGGGGGACAGTGCTAGTCTTCAATACCTCTTTACTCTCCTCTCTATACTCCCTCCTCCACATCCACATACATCTGCAATGGAGCTGGTTGACTGATTAATTAGCCCCATTCCCCGATCCTGCCGATCTCCACCTTTAAGGGCAGTATGCAGTAGCAAAGAAAAAACTCTGGACTAGGAGATAGGTTATGGTGTTGGTATTGCTACTTAACTAGTTTTATTAAGAACGATTATCAATAGTTTTATATTAAATGTGTAATTGTGTAAACATTTAACCCAACCAAGTGATCATTAAAATAGGATTTAAAGAGCAGTGCTAGGGGAATCATCTGCAACCCGTTTTCTCTCACTTCAAAGAGCAGGAAACTGAGGCACAGGAAGGTTAAGTGATTTGCTCAGTGCTAAACAGGTAGTAAACATTAAGTGGGATTTGAACCCATATCCTCCGACTCCAGCATATTCTCACTGTACCACTTCCCTTAGATCAGAGAACCATAGGTCCGTAATTGAAAGAGACTTCAGAGGTCATCTAGTCCAACTTTTAAACATGATGGACTTTACACAATCATAGTTACCAGAGACAGGATATGAACCCAGGTCCTCACCACTTGCTTCTCTTCACAGTAAATGTTACTATATTATTAACATTCAAAGACTCTATTACAAGTTGTAAACTGGAATAATGGATCATGACTAGGTTAGGAAGTCCTGGATTTGAATTCTGCCATTATGCTTGCTAGTTGTGTGACCTTGGGCAAGTCATTTGCCTCCTCAGAGCTTCACTTTCCTCTTTTGTGGAATAAAGAAAATAATACTTATTTCATTGCATTTTCATGAGGATCATAGAAGATAATAAAAATAAAAGACTTTGTAAGCCTTCAAGTCCGAGATAAAGGTGCACTCTCATTTTCTCTGACAAGGAGATAGATAACCAGAACTCTAGAACTTAATCTTTAGGAGTTGCTGTGCTTAAAACTATCATCACCACACAGAAAGCCTGGTGACAAGAAACATATAAGTCCATCATTTGAGTCATATTTGAAGTCTGGTAGAGCTAAGTCAACTTCCTTTACATTTTTTTCATCAGTTCCCTTGCTATTCATGACCTTTTATTGTTCCATATGAATTTTGTTATTTTTTTCTAGCTTATAAAATAATTATTTTGTAATTTGATTGGTATTGCACTGAATGTGTAATTTAATTTGGGTAGAATTGTCATTTTATAACATTAACTCAATCTAACCATGAGCAATTGACATTTTTCCAATTATTTAGATCTGACTTTATTTGGGTGAGAAGTGTTTTATAATTGTGTTCATACAGTTTCTGGGTTTGTCTAGGGAGGTAGATTCTCAAGTATTTAATGTTGTCTACAGTTTCTTTAAATGGAATTTGTCTTTCTAGCTCTTGCTCTTGGACTTTGTTGTAAATATATACAAATGCTGATCATTTATGTGGGTCTATTTTATATCCTGCTACTTTGCTGAATTTGTTAATTGTTTCAAGGTGTTTTTTTTTAAGATGATTTTCTCAGGTTCTTGTAAGTATCATCTACATCATAGAATCTACAAAAAGTGAAAGCTTTGCTTCCCCATTGCCAATTCTGATTACTCCAATTTCTTTTTCTTCTCTGTTTGCTAGAGCTAACATTTCTAAAACTATATTGAATAGTAATGCTGATAATGTGCATTCTTGTTTCTCCCCTGGTCTTATTGGAAATGCTCCAAGTTTATCCCCCTTGCATATAATATTTGTTGGTTTTAGATAGAAAAATACTTATTATTTTAAGGAAATTCCATTTATTCATAAACTTTCTAGTGTTTTCAATAGGAAGGATGTATTTCATCAGACTTTTCCATCATCTATTGATAATTATATGATTTCTGTTGGTTTTGCTATTAATATGTTCAATTATATTGAGTGTTTTCATAATATTGAACCACTCCTGCCTACATGGTATAAATCCTACCTGATCATGGTGTATTATCCTAGTAATAACTTGCTGTAATCTCATTGCTAAAATTTTATTCAAGATTTTTGCATCTATGCTCGTTAGGAAGATATTGGTCTATAATTTTCTTTGTCTGTTTTGATTCCTCCTGGTTTAGGTATTAGCAGCATGTTGGTGTCATAAAAGGAATTTGGCAGATCTCTTCTTCTCCTATTTTTTAAATGCTTTCTGTAAAATAGGAAGTAATTCTTCCTTAAATGTTTGGTAGAATTCACATGTAAATTCATCTGGACCTGGAGACTTTTTTCTTAGGGAGTTTATTGGTGGTTTCTTCAATTTCTTTTTCTGAATTGGTCTCATTTAAGTGTGTTATTTCCTCTTCTGTTAATCTGGGAAGCATCTATTTTTGTAAATATTCATCCATTTCATTCAGCTTATCAAATTTATTGGCATATGGTTAGGCAAAGTAGCTCTGATTTATCTTTAATTTCTTCCTCACTGGTGGTTAGTTCACCCTTTTTTATTTTGGATCCTGGCAATTTGGTTATCTTCTTTCTCTTTTATTAAATCAGATTAACCAAAGATTTATCTATTTTCTTGGCTTTTTTCACAAAACCAACTCTTAGTTTTATTTAGTAGATAAATGATTTTCTTGCTTTCAATTTTATTTATCTCTCACTTGATTTTCAGAATTCCTAATTTGGTATTTAATTGGGGATCTATAATTTGTTCTTTTTCTAATTTTTTAAATTGCATAACTAATTCCTTGATTTATTATATTCATATAAGTATTTAGAGATATAAAGTTTCCCCTTAAAACTGCCTTGGCTGTTTTCCATAAATCATGGCATGATATTTCAATGTTATCATTTTCTTGGATAAAATTATTGATTATTTCTATGATTTGTTGTTTGCTCCACTCATTATTTAAAATTAAATCATTTAGTTTCCAATTAACTTTTGGTTTCTCTATGACCCTTTATTACATGTAATTTTTATTGTTTTGTGTTCTGAGAAGTATGTATTTATTATTTCTGCCTTTCTGCATTTGATTATAAGTGTTTTATGCCCTAGTACATGGTCAGTTTTGATATAGGTGCCATGAACTGCCTAGAAAAAGGTATATTATTTTCTATAACTATTAAATTTTCTTCAGATGTCTATCATATCTAAGTTTTCTAAGATTTCATTCACTTTCTTAACATCCTTCTTGTTTATTTTGTGGTTTTATTTAACTAGTCCTGAAAGAGGGAGGTTGAGATCCCCCATTATTAAAGTTTTGCTGTCTATGTCTCCTTGTAATTCACTCAATTTTTCCTCTAGGAATTTGGATTTTATACCAATTGGTACATACAAGTTTAATATTGCTATAGCTTCTTTATCTATGGTGCCTTTTAAGAAGATGTAGTTTCTTTCCTTATCCCTTTTAATGAGATCTAGTTTTCCTTTTGCTTTATCTGAGATTAGGATTGCTACCTCTGATTTTTTTTTAACTTCAACTGAAGCGTAGTATGTTTTACTGCATCTTTTTACCTTTACCCTGTGGGTATCACTCTGTTTCAAATGTTTTTCTTGTAAACAACATATTGTAGGATTCTTATTTTTAATCCAAGCTGCTATCCACTTCCAATTTATGGGTTAGTTCATCCCATTAACATTTACAGTTAAGATTACTAATTCTGTATTTCCCTCCATGCTACCTTTCCCCATTTATATTTTGCTTTTTTCCTTTCCTCTTATTCCTACTCACCAAAATTTTACTCCCATTCCCCTTTAACTTTTCTTTTAAAGTTTAACTTTCACTTTGTTTTCACTTATATCTTCATCTTCCCTTTTATCAATCCCTTCTTCCCTTAACTTTCCCTTCCCTCCTGCCCACTCCCCCCTTTCCCTGTAGAGTAAGATAGATTTTTAAACCCACAACCTGGTAGAACATGAAAGAATTTATAATCTTCTGACCTAGCCTTGAAGAACCCCATGATCACTTTCTAACCACAATGAGACACTGAAAAGAATACCTTGAGCCAGCTCATAAGAGCTAATTGTTAAATTTTCAGTGTTAGCATTTTTACCTCATAAATTGTCCATTGTTACAAATCTAGGTTTGGATTGTTTAGTTGATTGTCTAGACTTTAAAAAGTAATGGAGGGGCAGCTAGGTGGTGCAGTGGATAAAGCACTAGCCCTGGAGTCAGGAGTACCTGGGTTCAAATCCGGGCTCAGACACTTAATAATTACCTAGCTATGTGGCCTTGGGCAAGCCACTTAACCCCATTTGCCTTGCAAAAAAAAAAAAAAACTAACTAAAAAAAAGTAATGGAGAAAATTTTAATAATGCAAATGAAAAGTGTGATGTGCATATCCTCTTCCCCCAACCCCATTCCCTGAAAGTCAGCTGTTAAACATTTACCAACTGATAGTGAATACAAACTTAGCTGTAACAAACCTGTGATGCCCTCACATGTTTATGGCTGCACATTAGCTTCCCTGATGGACCTAGCTCTATGGTTGCACATGCAAGCCATAGTAAGTGTCACTGTCTACATGAATATGAGCAAGTTATGGGAGATAATTGCTGCACTCAAAATCAAATTGATGGGTTCAAATTCTACCTCCCGTCTTTATTAATAGAGCACAGTTATTAGGGTACCAAACCTAGAGTAAGGAAGATCTAAATTCAAGTCTAACCCCAGACACCTGATAGCTTTGTGAACCTGGGCAAGTCATGTAACCTTATCTGCCTCAGTTTCCTCATCTGTAAAATGAGCTGGAGAAGGAAATAGCAAACCATTTCAGTATCTTTGCCAAAAAAAAAACCCCAAATGGAGTCATTGAAACAACTGAATAAAAAAATACATTTACTAATTCTATGACCTTGAGCAAATTACTTAACTTCTCTGAACCTGTTTCCTTATATTCAAAATGAAGACAATCATATTATCTATTACCATTAATACTATGGTTAGACACGATTTCTGAAAGGGAGAGAAGACTAAGCATTCCTAACCAATGTTTTCTAATACTGGGTGCTCCTGTTATTGCATGTTCCAACATACTGAAGTGGGAGTATAAGTAGAGTTTTTGTTCTCCATTCCTACTTCTTTGCCTAGCACCACCATTGCCTAGCAACATTTTCTGGCATAAGACTTCTTCCATAAGTTTAAATCATCCTGTAACACACCAGCTTATAGGTGTTTAGAACCTTTCTCAAAGAGTACAGTAACTGGATTATAATCTTTCTCTCTTCCCCTACTTCTTCTTGGAAAGTTATCCATTGATATCCCCTCAGACACCCTAGACTCAATTAATCAACCTCCTTATTCAACATGTCCTGAACTTTTATCCCACTTCATCTACCTACAAGAAAGACCATGACAAATCTTACCAACTTTCTTGGTAGAAACCAAGATCAACGGATCTTGAAAATTCTTCTCTGGTGGCAAATTTCTATCCACTCTGAGGCTGAATTTTCATCAATTCATTCGAATACTTTTCTCTAGTCATATTCTCACAGTTCATCTTGCCTGATTGAAACTTCTGTCTCTCTCTCTCTCCAGAGTCTTGACCTAATGATTAGCCAGTTCAATTATGTATGCACTTCCTTCAATACCTTTCCCCCTTCTCCTTTTTTCCATTCATTTTTTATTAACCCTGGGGGTGGAGGGGGCAGCTACCTGGTGAAGAGGATAGAGCACTTGCCTTGGAATCAGGAGGATGGGAGCTTGAATCCTGCATCAGATGCTTGACACTTACTAGCTGTGTGACCTTGGGCAAGTTACTTAACCCTGATTACCTCGAATTCAGAACCACCTTCAGTACTCCTGAATCACCTCTGGCTTCTGATCCCAGATGACTCCAGAGGAGAAAGTGAGGCTAATGACTTAGCACAACACCCCCTCACACAAATACTATTCATGTTTGTCATAGCATCAGCTCCCTGATGCCACAGTTTTCTTTGAGAATGAAGGACAAACATCATCATCATCAACCCTGGTCACTCCCACTATTCACCTTCTGTACTCAGGCTTTCTGGATGCTTTAATACTGCTGGGGGAAATTGAACAATTATTCCAAATTATGAACTGACAAATTCTCAAAAAACTAATTTCGTTCCATTTCAACTTGTCTGTTAACAACAAATCTCACTGCTGTACAATAGACCTCTTATTTACTCTTTATTGACTCAACTGTTGGGTTTCCTAAAATATCTTTTCCAAAGCTCTTTTCCCTCACTCTCATTCTTATATTACACCCTCCCTAATTCCTCTCTGCAGAAAATGTGGCCTCCTGAGAAAATTGAGAAAATTCATGAACTTTCACTCTTCCCCTAATTCATACCTCAAAACCCCTTGATGTCATTCTCCATTTTCTCCTCCTTTGTTCCAGAATATGGGATTATATGGAATTGCCAAGGCCAATTCTTCTTAGATCTTTGATCCCATCTGTGGGTTCACTCTGCTTCCATCAATCCCTCTCTATTTTTCCACTCATCTTCATTCTCTCCCTACCTATGTGCTCCACAAATGTCCACAAGGCATACTCAACTTTTTCCCATATTTTAAAAAAATATTTCCCTTGGCCCTGCTAACCTTTCAAGTTATTACTAAGATCTCTCTTTTTCCTTTCACCACCAAACTCAGGGAGTGGAGGTGCAAATCATCTTCATTCTCTGCTTCTACTTGCACATCTCTCTCACTTTTTAACCCCTTGAAATCTGACTTTCAACTCCATCATATACTGAAACTGATTTCTCTAAGAGTAATCAACAGTCAATTCAACTTTTAAATTCAGTGGTCTTTTCTCATTCTCCTCTTTTCCTTCTACAACTTTTATATAGTTAACACCATGCCTCCCTTCCCCTTTAGCTTCCATGGTAACACTTTTTCCTGTATGTATCTGACCACTGGTTATTAGTTTTCTTCATCCTAAAACATAAATATCCACCAAGGTTCTGTCTTAAGTCTTCTTCTCCTCCATCTAACACTTCCACTAGTGAGCATTCATTAATTTTTATGTCTTCAATAATCATCTTTGCTCAGATGATTCACAAATATACATATTTAACACTAATCTCTCACTTAAAATTTTTAATTTTTTTTATTTAAGCCAATGGGGTTAAGTGATTTGCCCAAGGTTACACAGCTATTAAGAGTCTGAGGCTCTATTTGAACTCAGGTCCTTCTGACTCCTGGACCAGTGTTCTATCCATTGCAACACCTAGCTGCCCCCCTCTCTCCTCAACTTTAATCCCAAAGTTCAACTATATGTTGATCATCTCATGAATGTCTTGTAACATAAATTTTTCACATCTAAAGTAAAAATTGCCATCTCCTCCCTTGACTGCTCCTTCTCAAAATGACTTTATTTCTGTTGAGGGCATCATCATGCATCCAGTCATCAAAAGTCACAATCTTAGCATTATCATTGATTCTTCATAATGCCCTGTCCCCTTATTGAACCAGTTGTCAAGTTCTATTCATTTTAGCTCTATGACATCTCTCACATCTGTCCACTTCTCTCTATTCACTTTATCATTTCCCTTGGTCAAATTCTCATTAATCTCTCATTGAAACTATTGTAATAGTCACCCAATTCCCTTCACTATCATCTGTCTTCCACAGGACACCCAAATATTATACCTAAGAATCAACTCACTTATGTTACTATGCTACCCAAAAAATTCTTGATGCTGGGAAGGATTACAAATCTGGATCCTTTCTAGTATATCTTCAACTGATTTTTCTAGACATTTCACGTTACTCTCTTTGGTGAATTTTACCCTTCGGTATACAGGCTGCTCCAATTTAGTATTCACTCTCCCATCTCTATTTCTTAACATAGACTATCGCTCTTGAAATTCCTCCCTTCACACATCTGCCTCTAAGAATATCTTCATATATAGCTCATTTCAGGAAACACATCCTATGAGGAAACTTTTTCTGATGCCCCTCTTTGAGATTATGAAATCTCCCTTTCTCAAAGTAACCTTATATTTACTTATGGCCAGGCATTCAGCTGAACTGGCTATTTTGACATTTAAGCTTTTGGAAGTATCATTTACAACTTTGGTTATAAGGCTTTGGAGAAGAGGAGTTTCTTGAATTTTGTCCTTTTGTTCATTTTCCTTCCTTCTTTCTCTTCCCCCCCTTTCTCTCTTGCTTTCTCCCCCCCTCCTCTTTTCTCATCCTCAAAACATTAAATTAAGACTTTAAAGGAAAAAGAAAACATAAACATAAAGCCTAATGGGTACGTGGAGAGAGGTGAGTGGGAGGAATATTGCTTTGTCTAGACTACTTGTCACCCTCTCATATGCGTGGAATGCCCTCCCCACCCTAACTCCTGCTTACTGAAATCCTAGGCCACCATTGACTCACTAGATTATTGGTACTAGGAGGTACTAGGGACTTCTCATACCCCTCATTCAAATTCTGGGCTCAGATCCCATTTTCTACTTTTATTCTCTGCCAATGCAAAATTCTGGAGAAGTCAGAAATTTGATGCTTAGAAACTTTGTCATCAGGTCTCTACAATTACTAAAAGAAGAGTAGCTTGGGGCAGCTAGGTGGTACAGTGGATAGAGCACCAGCTCTGGAGTCAGGAATACCTAAATTAAAATCTTGCCTCAGACACAATAATTACCTAGCTGTGTGGCCTTGGGCAAGCCACTTAACCTCATTTGCCTTGCAAAAACCTAAAAAAAAAAAAAAAGAAAAGAGTAGCTTTTGCTACTTTGGATAATTCCCCTTCCTTTCTATGTCTGTGTCCTCATCTGTAAAATTAAGAAGTTCATATAGTGGGGGAAAGCCACAAAGTTTGGAATCAAGGAAGCTTGGATTAGTTTTGACTTTTGTTACATAATTACTTATGAGGGCAAATGTGTTCCCCTCTCTTGGTCTCATTTTATGATCTGTAAAATAAAGAGTTGAATTAGATTATCTCCAACATACCTTTTTAGATGATTCCATGGTACAACTAATCAAAAACTAATGTACGAAGTGCTTCAGAAGAAACAAATAAAAATAAAAAAAATTTCCCTGCCCTCATGGAGATTAGAATCTACTCCAGGAGATTTTTTATATGATTTTTCCCAGAACCAGACAAATACTCTGCTATTACTTCCTTAGGTCAACTCACCATTATCCCTCATGGAGACCCTTCCCTTTCTAGCATTCCTTTGTGTGTTCTTATTCCCCCATTAAAAAGTAAGCAACTTGCATTCAGGGAATACCTTATTTTCTTTTATTTATATCCCCAGAATTTAGCACAGTTCTTGAAATCTTCTATCTTCCTTTCTATCTTTCTCTATCTATATATCTCTCATCTATCCATCCATCTATCATCATCATCATCATCATCATCATCATCATCATCATCCTCCTCCATCTATCTATATCTCTCTATCTATCTGTTGATCTGGTTGTCTTAACAGGAGAGAAAGAATGAAATGGAAAAGGATAGAAAATGTACATATGAAGTGTGACTAGTACAGTTAAACCAGAGATCACTAATAGCTAGGAGACCTAAAAGATTGTCGAGAAATTTTACAGTTGGACATAAGGGTTAAAGGGATTGAAAGCAAAATGTCAGTGGCATGAACAAAGGTAGAAAACAACAGGTCCTATTCAGAGGTCAGCAGGTAGCCCAACTTGGTTGGTGTCTGCTGTGGAGGGAAGAAAATAGAAGGAAATATTATTGTAAATTGAAATATTCTAATCTTCAATCCACTGAAATTCTATTGCAATACCTATTTCTTTCCCTTCACCCCCACCCAAACCTTTTCTGCTATTGGTTGTTTTGAGTCTTATCACATCACTCTCGGCTTTCTTCCAGACCCCTCATCTTCTCATAGTCTCTCATCTGGCTATGCATGCAAGTTTTATTGTCCTTTCTTCATTTATTCAGTTTGCATGTCCATGCTGTTTAACTGGTTTTCCTCCAGCATTTGTATTAATTGTCTTTGTGTAAGCAATGAGAGACTATAGACTGGAATTGTTCTATCTTTTCTATGTTTTTGTTCCTAATCCCCTTTCTCTGATGTCTCATTTCTATTCCTCTTGCTTATTTCCTTTGCCAAGCATATGTCCACATTAAAAAATGCAATTTTCTACTTCAGGCTTCCCATCTATAGAATGAGAACTAATATATCACAGAGGGCTTTTAATTATCCTGTGTCCTCTAGCCTGCCTAAATGTTCACTAACACTTTAAAAAGATTCATCCAATTTTGTTCAAAGGATATTTTAAAATATCTATAGAAATTTAAATAGTGTGCTTTCTTTCTTTCTTTCTCTCCCTCCTCCTCTCAATTTAGGATGAACCACAAAAGGATCCTATATAATTGAAAAATCAAAGGGATATTGAGTCTTTTAAGAGGTATTAGCAATCTAGTTTCCCTTGGTTCTTGTGTAAAGTTTATAGTTGATATTCTCTATTTTTCTTTCTGAACCTCATTCTGTATAACTAGGGTGTGGTCTGTTTGTGTGTGTGTGTGTGTGTGTGTGTGTGTGTGTGTGTGTGTGTGTGTGTTGTAGTAGAACTATTCTGCCCTGAGCAAACCATACCCAGATTATTATCAGTTCTTGGTACCACAGGCATTCTTCTGTAACTTGTATGTGGATTTCCTCTAACCTTGACATACTACCACTACCCCAGGTTCAAGGTATTCTGTTACATTATGTTTCTGCAGTCCCTCAAAATTAGAGCTTAAAGCCCCCATCAATATGTTTACTTTTATTAGTCAGCTAGAGGATATCATTAATGTCATTAATTAATTAAAAGCACTTAATGAAATTAATTGCATGGGAAGAAAAGGAATAATAAGAAAATTTCTTTTTAATACCTTATATACCCTCTTTACTTAAGTACACCACCAATGAAAAAGGGTAAACCACACTAGGGAGCACATGGAAGGAAACATATGTGAAGAGAGGCATACATAGAGAATGTAGTGATGATGCAGGCATGAAGGAATGATTCATACCTTTAGTGCTATAGAGCCACCAATAAAAGTTCTGGTGATGTCATATGTTGCTTCTTTTGGACCTATTGACATGGTCATACAATCTGTGGCAGGAATATTACTATGATATTCTCTTCTGGGCACTGTTACCTGTTGCTACTTATGGTGCTCCACTAGTCCAATGCTTTGATATGTTGGCATGATATTATAGAATTTCCCTTTGTTTCTTTTTCTAAATTTCAATTTTTCCTATCTGCAAAATAGCTAATGCTTGTAGACTTGTCATGAAAAGTAAATAATACACATAAGCTTCATTAACCCTAATCCCCTCAATCCTGTAGGGAATTTGTGATCTGGGTACTTCCAAGAACTGTTCAAATTAAATACATCCATGCCTCCCTATTTGGTACTATTTCTCTGGTCATTCCATAAATTATATGGGTTGGGGTGGGGGGGGGTCAGTGTACTCAATGTCCTGTAATAAACGTGAGCTATTCATTAGTTATTCTTTGTTCTCATTACATACAACTCACTTCATATTCAGATCATATATCTCCTGGTTGATATTTTTTTGCCACTTATTGCAAACAAGTCATAATTGGTCATTGGTTGCAGTCAACTAGGGCCATTATGACTATCTCCAATGCCTTTTGGGTGAATCACAATTTTGATTTTCAAAAATTGCAAAGTTCCATGATTCATAGCTGCATAACATCACCAGCATATAGCTATTTAAAGACAGGCAACTGGGATCACTTAAAAAGTTATTCCATTTCACAAATGTAACCCAGAACTCAGCCTTCTCTGTTCCTTATATTTAATTCTGGATCCAACTCAGTATTTCTCTTTTGTACCTATCCAAGTTATGAGCTGATGGGCCAACTCAGTGAGCTGTTCATATATGAATAGCATAATTTGGACTATAACAATAATTGAAGTTGTTTACATAATTCTTTTAGAATTGCATTACCTCATTTGATCCTCACAATAACCTTATCAGAGAGTTCCCATATTTTTTATAATTCTACCTAACAAGTGAGAAAAACCAGACTAAAAATAGACTAAATGACTTACAAATCCAGGAAATCATAGTTTAGGATATAAACCAAACTTCTATTAGCCTAAATCCAATTCTTTCATAATTACTTGCTACCTTCATTTACTTGATTTACTCATTCTTATTTTGAAGACTATGTAGTATTCTAAGGCTTGGTACAATTTCAAATTACCATTTCCAAAGGAATTTTTTGTATTCATAAGATTTTAGAATCTATAAGGTAACCCTCCACTATTTGAACACTATGCAAGACATAATCTTTGACAATGGCAAACATCTCTGGAGAGATTACATCTTCAAATTTTATGGTCGATAGGATATATAGATAGTGCATTGTTAAGTAAAATTACTTATCAATCAATCTTTTATGATTTGAACATGTGCATAGGAGACTCATTTTTTTTGGATGGGACCATTAGTTACATTTTGTCCTCAATCAAATATCTTTATATAATCCACCAAAAAAGTTATTTTGTATTCTCTGTGACTTTCAGACAATTGTATGATAGGAAGATTTGATTTGCAGTAGACATAAACAAGAATAATCTGCCTGTTTTTTTTGTTATTTGGTCATTTCTCAGTCATGTCTGACTCTGTGACACTATATAGGGGTTTTTTTTTGCAAAGATACTAGAAAAGTTTGCCATTTCTAATTCCAGATGAAACAAACTGAGGCAAACAGGATTAAGTAACTTGCCCAAGATCATACAGCTTGTAAATTCCTGAGACCAGATTTGAACTAAGGAAGTTGAGTCTTCCTGACTCTAGGTCCAGTACTCTAGCCATTGCACCACCTAACTGCCCATTTACTTTACATATGTTCTTGTATAAAAGAAGCACCTCAATATATGTATAATTCTTCTATTTTATGATGAGTACATTGGAAAATGGATCAAGAGTTACTGATGGGTTCTTGATTACCTTTTATTGGATCATAAGTATTCTTTCCAAATGTTTTCCAAATCAATTTTTTTAAATTGTTCTCTGTTAGACATCTAGAAAATAATTTTTCAATGCCTTAAAATGTCACTGACTTTTCATTTTTTCTGTATATTCTTGGTCTAATCTAGCTATTATTCATACATATTGCTTCTTTAGTGTCACTTCTTTTAGTACTTCAGGGGCCATGTTATAGTCCAAATGGATTAATGATTAATTAGTTATTTTTTTACAGAATTTTTGATGTTTTTCTTTTTCTTTCTTGGTGCCGTTTTTTTAAATCTATTTTCCTGTTTCTTGCCCTATCACTTCCATCTTTAAATGTTCTTGAGATGATGTAGCTTAATTTGGGTCTCATGCCAAACTTTCTGCAAATTCCTTTTCCTTTCCATCACTTCTCACACTTTAGTGAAGTGATACTGTAATTGTCTTCTACCATCCTCTGCAAGGTTTTGTTTAAAAGTTTTTATTGTAAATCATTGTTGCCCTTGGTTACAATTTTCTGCATGTGGCAAGATGAGTAAGTATTTTCTGGCTGTTGTAGCTTCTGAGTTGTTTTGGCCTTCATGCTGTGGTGATTGCTTGGCAATTGTGCAAGAATTACAAATGGCCATATAAAAATCATCTATTATTATTCTAGGACAAATGGTCAGAACAATATAAGGGTTACTTTTGAGTCCATAATGGACTAAGTTCTCCTCAACAACTCCACTTGTGAAACTGTCATCATGGGTAATTATTTTATTTTTAGTCTTTGAATTCCACAAGAGCAAGAATTTTCTTTCTATACCAAGTGCTGGGATACTACTGCAACATCTACTACAATCTTGGTAGGATGACTTTAGATATCTCTTAGTCTAATGCATTAAATTTTCAAAATGCATTCAACCCAAGAGGTTATCAATGAGAAAATGTAATATAGGTACACATTAATAAAGATAGAATTCAAATTAGGTACCCTGATTCCAAATTCAATACTCTTTTCCACAGAAATATCACAGTGAGGATAGTGGTGTAATTTTGGGGGTTAGAACCACATGGCATTAATAACAAGCTCCTTAATGCGAAGTCAAGACTGGAGAAAGATAGTACAGTAGTGAATATTCTTCTATATATGAAAAGTTCACAGAATCTTGAACTATGATGATTCGCTTTTAAGCAAGATTATTTTAAGATTTCACTCATAGATGACTTTATCCAAATATTATAGACTTACATTCTCCAAAGTGAAAAATGGCAGACCATATGTCATATCCATATTCAGAACATGAGCATCTCTAGTTAGAGGTATAATCTAGTGAAATGGCACCTCACTAAAGGTCACAAGGTCCTGGAAAAAGAAAATGTTTTCTATTACTCAATGACTATTGGAAGATATTATGGCCTGATTAATAGTGTGCTGGCCTTGGAATCAGGAAAATCTTGTTCTGGATCCTATTTTAGACATTTACTAACTGTAGGACATTGTATTAATTGATTGCTTTTCTGACCCTCAGATTTCCCATCTGTACAATGAGAATAATAATGGAGCCTCTTTTATAGCATATTATGTCAATCAAATGAAATAATATCTATGCAGAATTTTGAAACCTTTAGAGTACTATATGAATGTCTATTATTAATAATATGATGGATAGAGAATTACCCTAAAAAGACCTGGACTAGGTCAATCAAGCAATCAATTAATTTGTCACATATACAAATATCTATACATAAACATATACATATATAGAGATATAAATATATATGGATAGATATGTATATAGAGATATAAATGTATAAAGAGATATAACTATATAGAGAGATATAAATATATATATATGTAAATGTATATGCATATGTATATGCATATGTTGATTCATGGCCTTCATTATTGAAGAAAACCAAAAAATGAGATCATTATTTTTGAGACAAACTACAATCTGAATGTGACTGATCAGACCAATGTGAGCTTGGAATGTTCTACCACAGGTCAGGCACAAAGACTCTATGTGAGTACCCGAGGTGATTATTCTAAACTTACAGATGTCATGTTTCCTTTGAGTTGCTTCCATTCTGCCTTCCTCAGAAAGCGCAGCACCCTCCCTGAGGAGGACACGCCATGCTGGTAGTTCTGTGCCAGTGTCTCCCATGCTGTACAATCAATTCTAAAGAGCCTAAGAGAGACTTTCAGGGTGTCACAGTGTCACTTCTTCTGACCCCCATTTGTGAGCAATTGCCCTGATTGAGTTCTCCATAAAATAGTCTTCTTGGAAAGCATACCTCTGGCATTCTAACAACATTCCTAGCCCATCATAGTTGCATTCTATGTAGTAATGTTGGAATGTTAGACAGTTAAACTAGAGAAAGGACCTCAGTGTCTGGCATCTTCTCCTGCTAGGTGATCTTCAGAATCTTCCTAAGACAATTTAAATGGAAGCGATTCAGTTTCCTGACATGACACTGGTAGATTGTGCAGGTTTCTTTGGCATACTACAATTAGGTCAGCACATAGTCTCTATAGACTTTCAATTTGGTAGTCAGTTTAATACCTCTTGTCTCCCAATCCTTTTGGAACCTCCCAAATACTGATGTGGCTCTGGCGATGCATGTGTCAATCTCATTGTTAATGTGTACCTCCTTGGAAAGGATATTGCCAAGGTAAATGAACTTGTCCACAGTACTTAAAACTTCTCCATTTTCTGTAATCAATGGTTCACATGTGGATGGTGTGATACTGGCTGATGGAGCAACTGGGTTTTCTTGCTAATTACTGTTAGGGCAAAATTAATACAAGCAACAAAGAATTGATCCATATTTTGTTGCAACTCAGCTTCAGAGTCTGCATTGAGAGGACAATCAACTGCAAACAAAAGATCTTGCACCAATATTCCTCCACTTTGGTCTTGGCTTATGGCCTTTTCAAGTTGAAGAATTTACCATCAGTGTGGTATTTGACCTTGAGGCCATGTTCATCCTCAGTGAAGGCATTTGATAACATGACTAAAAACATCATGGTAAAAAGCATGGGAGCAAAGACACAGCCTTGTTTCACTCCATAGATGACTGGGAAATTTCAAGAGCATCATCCACTATCCAGAACCCAGGCAAGCATGCTGTCATGAAATTGATGTACAAGACTGATGAACTTCTCTGGGAAACCAAATTTTGACATAATTTTCCATAAATCCTCATGACTGATGGAATCAAAACCTTGGTCATATCTACAAATGCTTTGTTCTGGCATTTTTCCTTGAGTTTCTGGGTGGTAACACCATATCAACTGTTCTTTGGCCCTTTCTGAAGCCACACTGACTCTCAGGGGAGGTGACCATCTTCTAGGTGAAGGATCAGCCTCTTGAGGACCATGGAAAGAATTTTACTAGCAATGACTAAAAGAGAATACCCTGTGAATATCACAAGACAATCTATTCCCTTCACCTTTATAGAGATGGACATTGGAGGCATCCATGAACTCCTGGGGGCATAACCTCTTCATGTCATATAGTCTGGAAAATTTCAGTCAATTTTTGGATGAGCATTGGGCTCTCCCACCATATAGATCTGAGCTGGAATAGAATAAGCACCAGGCACTTTGCTACTTGAAAGAAATAATGGAATTCAAAACCTTTTCTTCACTTGGAACTTCAGCTAGGGAGTGATTGACTTCAACTTGAGGTAAATGGTTCATGACTTCTGCATTGATTGATGATGATCCATGAAGAACACTATGGAAGTGTTCAGCCCATATCTCTAGGATCATGTTCTTATCATTAATCAGTTTGACTGCATCAGCACTGAGTAGTTGAGATGCACTATAAATAGCCTTCAGGGAATCATAAAAGAACTTTAATAAAATTGAATTACATCTGTCTTCTTACTGAACCAAGCATCCTACATCTCTCTAAGCTTTGTTTGTACTTTACTTTTGATGGAATTAAATGTTGCCTTCTAAGAAATGGATGAATTATTTTGCTGGAAAACCCTCTGGAGTTCTCGTTTTTGATTTAACAGCTTTTATATTTCCCCATCATTTTCATCAAACCAGTCTTGATGTTTCCAAGCTTTCTGACCCAGGTGCACAACTGTATGTTGGCCCAGTTTTCCCTCTAAGTTAGCAACAAACTGTTCCCACCCAAAAAAGACATTAATCTCTTGGCATTCATTCTTCTAGGAGTCATTTTGACTTGGGGTTCCAGCTTCAGTTGAATGTGAATAATGAACTTGAAGAGGATGAGCCTATGATCAGTCTAGCACTCTGTACCACATGTTGCCTTAGGTACTTGCTTTAGCTGCTTTTATGGACATTGGAACAAAGTATTCTAATCTGCCCATTCCACCAGTGGAAGACTTTACATGCTTGGAGTAAAGATCCCGTCCCCCAACTCATGGATGGGTTTGAGATCCCTCAGTTGCACTTAACCTAGTTTAGCCCATCTGCCAAAATGGTTTACCAGGGTATAGCCAGTGTGTATGTTACAGCTTCTTGGAGCCACAGGTGAAAGTTAGAAAGCTCAGGTTGACATTAAAGGTGGAAATCAGCCCTGAAAAGGTCTCAGCAGCCTTCACACCAGAGGTACTAGTCTTCTTTGAACACACCTTCACTCCTATACATACATACATATACACACATATACATATCAATTGATTTTTAAGAATTGATACAAGATAATTTGGAGGAGAATCTTCAGCAACTTGGGGTTGTGTAGTCAGGAAAGGCTTAACATAAAAAATGACATTTGAGTTGACTCTCAGAGGAAAAGAATTTTAAAATACAGAAATGGAATGGGGTATACATTTAAGGAATAGATGCCAGCTAGTACAGTGAAAGAAAATAAATTAAATGCCATATATGAGGAACTACTAGTAATAAGGCCAATTTCACCAGATCATACAATCTGAATGAAAAGAAGCAATGTATAGGAATACTGGAAAGATGAAAGGGGGCCAGGTTGTAAAGACTTTTATAGAGGATTTTATATTTGAAACTAGAGATATTATGTAGACTGGATTTTATTGAATAGGGGATGTCATAGTCTGATGTGCCTTAGGAAAATCAGTTTGAAATCTATAGGGAGCATGGAGAGACTTAAAAATGGGCATTCAATTAGAAACCTTTTGTAAAAGTCCAGACAATAGGACCTGATCTATTGTGAGTAGAGGGAAGGAAATGAATGAGAAAAAATATTAGAGAAGTAGAATCTATAAAATCTGACAACTATTGAAAGTGAATGAAGAGTTAAGGGTGATATCAAGTTGTGAAATTTGGTGACTAGAGGGATTGTGATACCCTAGATAGAAATAGGGAATTTTGGAATGGGGTTGAATTATGGGAGGAAAAGATAGCTCTGATTTGGACATATTTATTGAGCATGAAATTAATGTGGGATAGACCTTTAGGATAAAATGTCCAATAGGCAATTAATGCTATAAGTAAAGAGATTTTATATAGATTTATAAACTGAAAATCATTAGCATAGAAATGAAAATGAGGACGCCACTAAGGAAGAGAGTGGGGTTAGAAGAGATCCCAAAATAGATCCTCAGAACAGGAGACCTACAATTAGGGGAATATGATATGGATGATAATCCCACAAATTAGGCACAGGAGAAGACAGAAGTAGAAGGAATTTCCCAGGTAAGTGTAGAGGCATCAAAATTACAGAAGGAAGAATATCCAGGAGGAAAGATTGGCTTGCATAATTTCAAATGTAACAGACAAATCAAGAAAGATAAAATTACATAGTATTTGACTTAAATTTAATTGATTTCAATTTGATTTCAATCATTGACAACTTTGGGGAGAGTAGTGCTAGGTGAGTGATGAAATCAGGAGACAGATCTCAAAGATTTAAGGTGTGAACAAATGAGAAGAGAGAAAATGAAGGCAGCAATGATAGACAGTTTTATTTTAAGAGAATAGGAAATCACAAGTGAGAAAAGTGACCAGATCCTTTCCTGGGGAAAATTTCTTATGCAGCTATTTCAGAATTAATTGGAAGTCAGTAAAAGAGATAAGAAGGAAACTACATCCTCCTAAAAGGTACCAGAGAAAATGAAGTAATTTCTATACTAAACATGAATGCACCAAATGACATAACATCCAAATTCTTGGAGGAGAAGCTAAATAAGTTACAGAAAGACAGAGCAAAGCTACTGGTGGGGGACCTCAACTTCCCTCTCTCAGAATTAGATAAACCTAAACCATAAAATAAACAAGAAGGAGCTTAAGGAGGTGAACAGAATGTTAGAAAAGTTAAATATAATAGATATCTGCAGGAAATTAATTGGGTATATAAAGGAATATATATTTTTTTCTGTGGGACATGGCACTTACACAAAAATTGAACATGTATTAGTCTATAAAACCTTCATAATCAAATGCAGAAAGACAGAAATATTAAATTCATCTTTTTTTCAGACCATGATGCAATAAAAATCATGTGCAATAAAGGGTTATGGAAAGACACACCTAAAATTAGTTGGAAATTAAATAACCTAATTTTAAAGAATGAGTGGATCAAACAACAAATAATAGAAATAATTAGTAACTTCATCCAAGACAATGACCAAAAAAGGAGACAACATACCAAAACCTGTGGGATTCAGTCAAAGCAGTTATTAGGAGTAATATTATATATCTCTAAATGCTTACATGAATAAAATAGAGAAAGAGGAGATCAATGAATTGGGCATGCAACTAAAAAAGGTTAGAGAAAGAAAAATTTTAAATTCCCAATTAAATACCCAATTAGAAATTTTGAAAATCAAAAGAGAAATTAAGAAAATTAAAATTAAGAAAATTATTGCACAACTAAATAAAACTAAAAGTTGATTTTATTTTTAAAAATCAATTAAATTGGCTAATTTGATTTAAAAAAGAAAGAAGAAAACCAAATTATGAGTATTAAAAATGAAAAGGATTGATTCACTACAAATGAGGAGGAAATTAAAGTAACAATTTGGTGTTATTTTGCCCAACTATATACCAATAAACGTGACAATATAAGTGAAATGTACAAATATTTACAAAATAGAAACTACCCAGGTCAAAAAGAAATTAAATTCTTAAAAAATCTTTTCTCAGAAAAAGGAATTTAAAAGCCATCAATGAACTTCCTAAGAAAAAAATCTCCAGGTCCAGATGGATTCACAAGTCAAGTCTACCAAACATTCAAGGAGCAATTCATTCTAATTCTATATTTGAAAGAGTAAGGAAGCAGGAGTTCTGCCAATTCCTTCTATGACACCAATATGGTATCAGTACCTAAACTAGGTTGAGTCAAAACAGAAAAAGAAAATCATAGACCAATTTCCCTAATGAATATGGATACAAAAATTTAAAATAAAAATCAGCAAAGTCATTAGAGCAAGTCATCACTAGGATGCACTATGTTCAAGTAGTATTTATACCAGGAATGCAAGACGGGTTCAATATTAGGAAAACTATCAGTATAATTGACCATATCCATAACAAACCTAACAGAAATCATATCATTATTTTAATAGATTCCAAAAAATCTTTTGACAACATACAGGACTCATTCTTATTAAAAGTACTAGAGAAAATAGAAATAAATAAGGCCCCTTAAAACAATAAGCAATATCTATCTAAACCATCAACATGCATTATATGTAATGGGCGACTGGAAGCATTCCCAATAAAATCAGGGTAATACAAGGATGTCCATATATCACTACTTATATAATATAAACTATATTAGAACTGTTAGCCTTAGCAATAAGAGTAGAAAAAGAAATTGAAGGAATTATAATAGGTGATAAAGAAACAGAACTCTCACTTTTTGCAGATGGTTTGATATTATACCTAGAGAACCTAGAAAATTGACTTAAAAAGCTACTTGCAACAATTAACAATTTTAGCAAAGTTGGAAGAGACAAATAAACCCACAAAAATAATCAGCATTTCTATATATTACTAGTAAGACACAACAGCAAGAGAACGAGAAATTTCATTCAAAGTAATGGTAAACAACACAAAATATTTGGGAGTCTACCTCCCAAGGCAAATTCAGAAATATATGAAAACAACTATAAACCACTATTCACACAAATAAAATTAGATTTAAATAACTGGGTAAGTGCCATATCAATCATATTTCCAAAAGATTACTCCATTGATCTAGGGAAAATAGTAACTAAATTAATATGGAGGAACAAAAGGTCAAGATATCAAGGGAATTAATAAAAAATATAAAGGAAGAAGACCTAGTCATAACAAATCTAAAATTATATTATAAAGCATCAGTCATCAAAGCTAGAAGCAAAAGAAACAGTAGTAAATGACTGGAGTAAACTGCTGTTTGATAAACTCAAAGATTCTGACCTCTGGGATTAAGAACTCTTTTTTTTTTATAAAAAATGCTAGAAAACTGGAAGATAGCACTGCAGAAACTTAGACCAACATCTCATACCCTATACCTTTAATTTATTAAGGTCAAAATGGGCACAAGATTTGGACATCAAAGGACTTATGATTAGGAGAACAAGGAATAGTTTATCTATCCTATCTATGAAATGGGAAGTAGTTTATGGTCAAAGAAGAGTCAGAGAATATTACAAAAGAAAAAAAATGGATAATTTTGATTACATTTAATTGAAAAGTTTTTGCACAAACAAAACCAATGCAACCAAGATTAAATAGAATGTATTCAATTGGGAAGCAATTTTTTCAGCTAGTGTTTCCTGACAAAGGACTCATTTCTAAACTATATAGAGAACTAAGTCAAATTTATAAGCCAACAAGTCATTCCCCAATTGATAAATGATCAGAGGATATGGAAACACAATTCTAAGAAGAAATTAAAGCTATCTTTAGTTATATGAAAACTTATTCTAAATGATTAATTAAAATAACTCTGAGGTACCACCTCACCCCTATCAGATTGGCAAATATGACCAAAAAAGAAAATGATCAATGTTGGCGGGGGGGGGGAACTGGGATACTAATGCATTGTTGGTGGAGTTGAGAACTGATCCAATCTTTTGGAGAGCAATTTGTAATTATATCCAAAGAGCAACAAAATAGTGCATACCCTTTGATCCAACAATACAATTACCATGTCTGTATCCCAAACAAATCATGAAAAAAGATGAAAAACCCTCATTTACAAAAAATATTTGTAGCAGCTCTTTTCATAGGGGCAAAGAACTGGAAAACGAGCAGATGTCCATCAATTGGAGAATGTCTGAACAAATTATGGCACATGTATGTGATAACACATTATTGTTCTATAAGAAATCATGAGGGATGGGTCTTTGGAAAAACCTGGAAAGACTTACATGAACCATTGCTGAGTAAAATGAGCAGAACAATTATACACACTAACAACAACAGTAGGTGGATTAAGTATAATGGACTTATTCATTTCAGCAGTAAAATAATCAAAGACAATTCTAAATGATTTGTGATAGAAAATACCATCCATATTCAGAAAGAGAACTGTATAATTTAAATGCAATCCAAAAGCTTACTGTCTTCAATTTTTAAAAATTGTCATTTGTGTTGTCATTTTTTTCCTCTTTAATGTTTTTTCTTCTGTTTGGATTTTATTCTTCTTTCACAATATGATTATTAGAGTTTTTAGCATAATTACACATGTAGGGCCTATATTAGATTTTCTCTGTCAATGGAAGGGGAAAGGGAGGGAGAAAAATGTAAACTCAAAATATCACAAAAAATGATTTGTGAAAACTACCATTGCATGCTGTTGGAAAAAACAAATAAAATATATTTTTTTAATTTTTAAAAAAATTAATTGAAGAGGGGGCAGCTAGGTGGCACAGTGGATAGAACACCAGTCCTGAAGTCAGAAGATCTGAGTTCAAATCCATCCTCAGACACTTAATAATTACCTAGCTGTGTGACTTTGGGCAAGTCACATTAATCTCATTGCCTTAAATTTTAAAAAATTAATTAATTAGAGAGGAGAAAGTCAATGTCTCACTCTTTTTCTTTACCCTTTTTCCAAGATGGTTTGAGCTGTGTTCCATCTACTGACAAAGCCCAACCCAGGGAAGATTTTATGCTCAGGTCTTCCCTTGACCTCTTTCCCCCAAAAAAAGTTCCTTTCCTATGTTCACTTCATAACATGAAACATGTGCAGGAATTTCAGAGCAAATAAATCAATTCCCTAGGAATTTTGAAGAGAGCCGTTTGAATTGAATAATGAGATCACAAGTCAGCCTGAAGGGGATTAAGAAATGAGTGTCAAGAGGGGAAATGGCAGCAATTTAATTTACAAAGTTTTTGTAGGAGTTTGACTAAGAAAAAGAAGAGAAATATAAGATGATAATTTGAAGGGATGGCTCCTTGGCCCACCACTAAATTTCTGGATCAGTCTCTTAACCTCTTAATGCTCCAGAAAGCTCTTTAAAACTACAAATTGGAGAAAAGGTGATAATTTGCACTTGTAGAGGAAATTCTTCACCTGAAACTTCATACACTGATGAAATCAGAGGTCTAGCTATAATAGAAGGAAGAAATAGTAGAAAAAGCAGTAAGGAGAATACTAATGCAAGCAGTAGTAGTGGATGTATTGGCTATAGTGGAAGTAGTAGTAGCAAAAACAATGAAGCAGCAAGAGGTAGTAAGAGAAATTCATTTTAAATAACTATAGATAATCTAAAATACTTGGAAGTCTACCTGCCAAGATATATCCAAGAACTATATGAACACAAACACTTTTCACACAAACTAAGTAACAGCCAAACAATTGCAAAAACAATTTCTCCTGGGTAGGTCAAACTAAGATAATAAAAATTACAATTCTACCTAAATCAATTCACTTATTCAGTGTCATACTAATCAAACCACCAGAAATTATTTTACAGAGCTAAAAATAATAATAACAAAATTAATTTGGAAGAGCAAGAGATCAATAACATCAAAGGAATTAATGAAAAATGCAAAGGAAGATGGCTTAGCAGTAGTAGATATAAAATTATATATATATAATATATTGCTGCTATGTATATAGCAGCAATCATCAGAATTACTTGGAACTAGCTAAGAAATGGAGTGTTGGGTCAGTGGAATAGATTAGGTACACAAGACATGATAGTAAATTACTATAGTAATCTGTTTGTTAAACCCAAAGACTGACTTCTGACATAGGAACTCACTATCTGACAAAAACTGCTAGAAAAACTAGAAAATAGCAATGAAGCTGCAGGAAAGGTAATCATTCCTTACAGCCTACTGTGTGCAAAACAGTATATACAATATAATGTGTAAGTCCTGCTTCAGCTACAAAGATGAACAAGTCTTTCAAAACCACCCCTCTACTCTTGTCCTCCTCCTTACCTCACCAGAATTGAGACTCACATTCCTGGAATCCTGGGTTACTAGGAACCATTTGTCAGTCCCCCACTTCTCAGTCATCACCAAAAAAATCCAGGCTCCACCCTTGTCCTTTTTCTCCTTCCCTTCTCATTGAACTGAGTTGCCAATTCTAAAATCCTTTCTCCCAAAGGTGAATGTTCTTTTGTCTTGACCAGGACCAGGTGATGATGCCCCATCTGACCTCAAACCATATTCTACAGATACCCTTAGTCACTCCCCCTCTACTTCCAAACTTTTGTTCACCTATATATTTTGCCTTCCCTTATTAAAATGTAAATTCCTTGAGGGCAGAAACTGACTTTCACATCCCCATTGCTTAGCACTTAACTTTTTTTTTCATTCATTAATTCATGAACACACACACACACACAACACACACACTTAAGTCATGATACTTGTGCTGAAAGAGTTTATAATAGAAGGAAATAAGACAAATAGGCAAATAATGACATATAGCACAGGGAAGATTATATTTCATGATTTATGGAACTACTTCAGTATGTGTGGAATGAGGAATAGATTGGAAAGGATTCATAAATGCAGCAATTACTCACTTGTACAAACACGTAGAGGATGAGCTGTTGTTGCCCTTGAGTCATATCACTCATGTGTTTTGAGGGAAGACAAGTATATGTATCATTCCCAAGAGCTTAGTCACATCTATCTTTCTGGGATATAGATGTATTAAATGAAAACCAAATAAGTTTTTATTCTGGTCCTGGAAAGGGGGACACCATATTGCCCTTTAGTCATCGGTAGAATGAACAAGAATGAGCATCTTTACTTGAACCTTAAGCTCTAAAACTTCAGAAGACCTTTCTATTTGATGGAAGTGTTACAAGGGGAGCTAATGAAAATGAAGTCCAATTCCTCATCTATAAAAGAAGAGGGTTTGATGAAGTGATAATGAAGACTTTCCATATCTAATACTTTATTTTTTCATATTTATTTTATTTTAAAATTATGGAATAAAATGAACAATTCCATAGTATAGTAAAAAATGATTGCATATGAAATCGCAAATCTATAATATATAACTTATTATTCCATTTAAAACATAGAATAATATTATCATGTAAATTTCTTTATTTCCTTCCTTTCTATCCTCATCCCCACCCAATCCTAGGGATGGCTATCATTAGATGCATACTGCTATGCATGTCTATGATAGCTGTTCAGTGTCTTTAAAAGCTATCACTGTGTAAAAGAAATGATTGCAATAACTGTAGACATGCAGTAGATTAAAAAGTCCTTTTACAGTCACTAATAGCACCAATTAAGGCTACCTTTTCATCCCATTACAATTTGTTTTCCACTTTCCAAGTGTTTCCAAGCTACTGGTCAGCTCATGGCCACATTAAATTTTTATACTATAGGAATCTTTTACTTCCAATCATTTTACTCATTTAAACTTCTAAAATAATATTATATGTTATATTCAATTTATATATGTATATATACAATAAAGTTTAAACACATATACACATACATAGACACACAAACACACACATAGCCTAATTCCTTTAAAAATTTACCCAAAAAAACACCCTGACCAAGGAACAGGAGTTAGGAAGACCTGAGTTAACATCTTACCTCAGACACTGACAAGTTCTGAGACCTGTTTGACTCAGTTTCCTCAATTATAAAACAGGAATAACAATAGCACCTACCTCATAGGATTGTTGTGAGGATCAAATGAAATAATTACTATAAATCCCTGAGAATAGTGCCTATTACATAGAAGGTGCTTAATAAATTCTTGTTATTATATACCAAGCCTGTGTTTTACTTTGGTTTGGCTCAGTATCAATAGGATAGCTGTTCTCCTATACTATGTCACCCATCTTTCCATTCCTTAATGAATCTTCCACTTAGATGCTAATATTCTAATAAAATCAATTAAAATGTCAATATTGTCATACTAGTATTTATAATAACATTGTTATCATTCAATTATAATACTGTTAATTATCACGATTATATTAATGTGATATATATTATAATATGTAATAATAATACTAATATTTCTAAAGCCCAGATTTAATCATATTTCCCTGCTTTATTACCACAATAAAATAAAGCTACTCCATTAAAGCCCTGCACAATCTGGGTACAACCTAACTTTCCAAGCATTTCATTTTTCTCCTCCCTCACTCTCCAAACTTGACAAATTTTTTGATTTTAGAAATTGGCATTCCATCTCTCACCTTTGAAGTCCTATACAGGTTATACTCTTATGCTTGAAGTAATAAGTTCTATTTTTCCTTCCACCTCTTAAAATTCTCTCCTCCCTTTATTTGTTTTTTCATTTTTCTTTAGCTTTTTTTTTGCAAGGCAATGGGGTTGTAACTTGCCCAAGACCACACAGCTAGGTAATTGTTAAGTGTGTGAGGCTGGTTTTGAACTCAGTTCTTCCTGACTACAGGGTCAGTGCTCTATTCACTGTGACACCTAGCTGCCCCACTCTCCTTCCTTTAATTCAGGTACCAACACCTTCCTATTAGATAAAGATTACTTATCTTATATTTACTTATCATATTAGATTTTCTGTCTCCCTCAATGGAAGGTAAAGTTCTTGGGGATAAGAACTTTCTTAAAAAATCTCTTTTTCTATCTCTCGTACTTGAAACATGGCAAAAAAAAATCACTTACCAATTTGAATTATTAAGTTAACATTTATATAGCAATTATTACCAGAGACTATGGTAAGTGCAGTACACATTATTATATCATTTGATTTTAAGAACACCCTGGGAGGTTGGTGATACCATTGTCCCTACTTTGAAGATAAAGAAACTGAGACAGATGGAGATTAAGGGAGTGACTCAGGGGTACACAGCTAATAAGTATCTAAGACTAGATTTGAACTCAGGGTTTCAATTTCAGAATTGAAAGGATGAGAAACTTGTTATTTTGGTAGAGATATCTTTCAGACTGATAAACCCTCTAGCGAAGAGCACTGGTTATCCTAGGTGAGTGCTTCTAATTATTATAATATGTGTATTATAATAATATATACTGCTCATAACATACTATAATAATATAATAATATGAGATGTATATATATATATGAAATTGCATGATGCAATTATAATCAGAATGAAAACAAATGGCCATTACACTTTGGAGTAGCCAAAATTGTTACAGATCTGGGAGGTGTCAATTATGTGCATTCATATTGTTAAGAGGCTTCAATGGTTTCATAGTCCCTAATAAAATACATAATAAATGGGAAGATATAATTAGGAATATAGCAGGATTCAAAAAAAATAAACATTCCAGTAGAATGTGAAGTCCGTTACGACATCAGCAGTTTTGCTAAACTGTTGATACTTCTCAAGCGGATAATGGTAAAGGTTCCAATTTAACTTTCTATCAGCTTGTATGTGGTAGAAAATATATTCTTATTTCATTTGCTTTTGAACTTGAGCCACAGACAAGTAAAAGCTAGAACTTGGATAGCATAGGTGGAGAATATGAAACTAAAAGCAAGACCATAGCTCAGTTATTATCGTCATGAGCTCTCATGGAAGGGAATCCAAAGATAGGCTTGAAACCAAAGGCTGGCCTAAGGGAAGAAAGGACAGACATATTAGTATCATTGACCTTGGTCCAGATTGAGGCCAAGATCCAATAGGAGTTTGACAAGTGATTAATGGAGGATGTCAAATGCGACTTATTTTAGCAACCATTTATAGATATCTACTGTATTAAAGGTATTGGGGATATAAAGACAAAAATGAAATACTCTGTCCTCAAGGAGTTTGCATTCTATTGGGGGGAGGGGAAGATACAACCAATATCTATGTAAATATTAGAGGTAAATATATGAGTAAGTATATTAAAAAATGTTAATGTTGAGTTACTCAGTCAATGAATCAACAAATATTTATTAGACACTAATTATAGGAACCAGGCACCAAGTGCAGGAGATTCAAAGACAAGAATGATATAATTCTTTCCCTAAAGGACCATGCATTTTCTCTGAGAAAGAACTTGGGCATATAACCTGGGTTGAAGGTATTACATAAGTATATCCAAGCTGCATACAAAGCAGCCACAGAATAACAATCAAACAATGTCAAGGACATCAAACAGTAGGTACTGAAGGGTTCAGAAGAAAGGAAATTCAATCACTAGGAAGATTGGGAGCCAAGTTGAGCTAAGACCTTGAAAACATTATGAGTTTGACATGATGGAACTAAAATACTAGGGATGTAGGACACAAAATAGAAATCCAGTATTGAAGAATTGATGGACAGGTAGGATGCTAATTCCTGGGAAATGGAGTACCAAGGTCAGAGGAAAACAAGAAAGAACATACCCTGGATGCACCCATACAAATATGCATCCATGATGTCATCCCCTCTGCTGTTCTCCAGCAAATTTCCCTTCTATCCATGCTTTCTCACTGACTCTCTGTCCCTCTCTGTGTCTCTTTGTCTCTGTCTCCCTCCTTCTCTCCCTCTCTGTCATTCTCTGTGTCTCTTTCTCTCTCTGTTTTCCTCTGTCTGTCTCTTTGATTCTCATATTTTCAGTCTATCTTTATGTACAGACTCCTAGACTGCTCCCTATAAATCTGTGCATATTTTGTCCTTAAAATAAATTGACAATCAATCAATCCCTCTTGTTCCTCCCCTCCCCATAATTACTACCCTATAGATTCTTGCCTTTCATGTCTAGACTATTGAGAAAATCATCAAGTGGAGTTGCTGCCACTTCCTCTCCTCTCACTTCTAAACCTTCTGCAATATATCTT
The DNA here is from genome assembly GCF_037893015.1 of Macrotis lagotis. Lineage (NCBI taxonomy): Eukaryota > Metazoa > Chordata > Mammalia > Peramelemorphia > Peramelidae > Macrotis > Macrotis lagotis. The sequence goes on from NC_133665.1 coordinate 127,609,607, forward strand.
TCAACCTCATTGTTCAACTGAAACTTCTCTCTCTAGTATTACCAATTATCTCTTAATTGCCAAATCTAATGAGCTTTTCTCAGTCCTCATCCTTTTCGATTTTCCTATAAGATTTCTCATTGTTAAGATGCTGGATCTCTTCTTCTCTTTATGGTCTCATGACATTATGATCTCCTGGTTCTCCTCCTACGTGAACGATTGCTTTTAGTTTTCCAACTTGGATCTTCATCCTGGCTACTCACAAGTGTCCTACAAAATTTTTCCTGAGTCATCTTCTCTTCTCCCTCTTCCTACCTCAAAGTAATCTCTTCAGTTCTCAAGGGTTTAATGATCATCTCTACACAGATGATTCTTAGAGTTATATATCGAGTCCAGATTTCTCTCCTTAGCTCCAGTTTCACATCAACCAATTTATTTTCAAATACTTCAAATTGTATGAATGAGACATCTCAAACTATTCACGTTCAAAATAGAATTTAATATCTTGTCCCCCAAAACCCTATAATTCCCAATTTTCATATTACCATAAATGGTACCACCATTTCTGTAGATCACCTAGAATAAAATCATTGTTGTTTTCAATTCTTCATTCCTGTTTACCCCCACATAACCAATCTTTTGTCAAGTCTTGTTGTTTCTACCTTCACACTTATCTCTCTTTTACATTCCCTTTCCTCCACCCACATAGCCATAAATCTGATGTGAGTCCTCATCACTTCCCACCTAGATTCCTGCAATAACTTTTTGTTTGGTCTCTCTCACGTGTGTCTCCCTTCACCAATCTGTGCTCTAGCCACCAGAGTTTTGTTTTGCTTTGTTTTTTAAGTAGAAGGTCCACCTGTGCTGCTACTCTACTCAATGAATTCCGATGGCTCTCCATTACTTTCAGGATCAAATATAAAGTTCTCCATTTTACATTTTAAACCTTTTTGTTCTATATCATGGATTTGTCTTTTTCAAAACCCAAAAAAACCCATTCAAGTCTTTTCATTTGGGGCTATTTTAAGATGCATCTATACTCACCTTGTTTGATGCTCCCAGTTCCATACTTACTCACTGCATGTCCCTCATACCTGAAATTTTTCTCCATCCTCACCTTTGACTACTAGCTTTTCTACCCTCCTTCAAGACTCAGTTTACCTGATACCTTCTGCAAGAGATCTCTCCTCCTCTAATTCTCAAACCTATCCCCAGTGCCTTCCTTTCCCCCTTCCTTCTGAGAGTATATATATATATATATATATATATATATATATATATATATATATATATTAGATATGTGGACATATGTGTGTGTGTGTGAGAGAGAGAGAGAGAGAGAGAGAGAGAGAGAGAGAGAGAGAGAGAGAGAGAGAATATTCTGTACTTGAAGTCATAAGGACTCATCTTCCTGGGTTCAAATCTAGCCTCAGATAGTAACTAGCTCTGTGGTATTGGGCAAGTCATTTAACCCTCATTAGTCAAATGAGCTGGAGAAGGAAATAGCAATCTACTCTAATATCTTTGCCAAGAAAACCTCAAATGAGATCACAAAGAGGTTGGCACACCTGAAAATGATTAAACAACAATATATAAATAAATATACATGTATGCAAGTTCATAGTACTACATCTATCTACTCATACATGTGTCAATACACATATGTGCATATTGTGTATCCTTATATCTTATTTACATGTTATCTTTCCCATAGAATAAGAGCTCCTTGAGGGAAGAGATCATGGATTTGCCTTTTTCAAAACCCTAAAAATTAGCACAGTGCTGGCCCTTAGTAAGCACTTTGGACGTTTTTGGTTTTTCTTTTTTCTTTCTTCTTTTTTTGTTCTTCATTTTTGAAGAAGACCACAACATTAGGGAGGTGATATCATGACAAGCACATGAATTGAATTTGATTGAAGGGGCTGTGATAAGTCCCCAGCCTCTTGTCTCCACCAGGGTCATCTGGGTCCAGTGACCAGATATGAATCAGGACAACAGGAGATGGCCAGGGATTTGAGACAATTAGGATTAAATGACTTGCTAGAGGTCACATAGCTAGTAAGAATCAAGTGTCTGAGGCTTGAATCTAACTCCAGTCCTCCTGACTCCAAGGTCAGTGCTCTATCCACTGAGCCATCAAGCTGCCCAGAATGACTGACTATTGATTTTTTGATTTGCTATCCCTAGGACTAGACTAGTCCCAGATTTGAAGATTTGTGGAGCTCATAAGTACAGTAATTTAACCCCATTGGAATCCTAAGGATTGGAAGGAGCCCAGAATCAAAGTATTTCACGAATCATACATTAAATTAGACTTAGAATCCTTAAAAGTGAACCCAAGGACATGGAATTTCAATACTTTATTTTAAATGTTGTTATTAAAAATGAACTTCCTATGACACACCTTGCACATCATATAGTGAAAGTTGGGTAGCTGAAAGTAGACCATCATTCACTGAAAGCCCAAGAGAGGCTGTTATTGGCAGCCTGATCATAGCCTAATTATAATTTTTGATTTGCAGGTGACTCTGCAACCTCAGGACTGAATTGTTCTCACCTTGCACAGAGTCATCCATATGATTCATTGAATAACAGCTCTTTCCTTTGGGCCTCTTACTCACTGGTTCCAACTTTCCATATGACTGTCTCATTTCCATGTTCATTCTCAAAATTGCCACAAACTCACTCTATAATAAAGCTTTTCACTGTTCAATGCCTCCTTTCTTCCCCTGACAAGTCATAGAATAATAACGTACTCCTAACTGATTTTGATACGTTCAGATGAAAGATTATTATTTAACTACAGGGCACTGGTATAGGGTTTGAAAGTTCAAAAAGTTGATTAATTTTTCTAATTAATGTTAAGTTTTCAACTTGTACTTACACCAGTCAAGAATGAAAAAAAAGTCAGAAATCCAAGCCAACTACCCTCATGGATTTTCTGGTTTCATAAAGAATTTCTATACAAAAATCTTGGTCACACATGTCTTACCTACTATTTATGTTGGTCTGGCAGGGTTATATCCTACTCGGAGAGAATTTGTCTACAGAAATGAATTTCTAAAACTTCTGTGATTTTCATATTTTATCTAAACATTTAGAATACATATATACACACATACTAGCATGCATATCTAGTATAGTACTACATGTCAAATGTATATGTTGTATTTATATGTACTTACATGCACATTGGTGTATATATATATATATATATATACACACATAGAGATATATGTTAATATATTTTCTAATATACTATTGTTTTACCTTCATATATTAATATATTTATTTATACTCAAAACTGATTATCTTAAGGATATAGGCAGATTCAGTCTTGGGCAAAAGTGGGAAGAAGACAAAGTTTGTCTTTGGTTTCTTTCATTTACCCTTGAGTTCCCTGTCCCCATGCTGCAGTGCCTCCAGTTGGTTAGGTTCCCTCACTACAGTGATGCACTGAAAAGTGTCCTATTGCTCCTGATCTTTATTTCCTTGAAGTTATCCCAGAATTTACTTATCTTATGCCATTCTCCATAATCCTGCTCTGAATTAATTAAGCATATCAGTATTAAGATGACTGATACTGATTTGATATACCCTTCCCTTAAGGTATTCAAAAATCTTAACTCAAAAGTATCATTTAGGAATTTTAAGTACATTGCAGAGCCAATAGACCAATTTTTAATATTTTATTAATTTTAAAATATTTTAAATACTTCCAAATTATAAGTAGAATTTTTAACATTAATTTTTTAAAATTTTGAGTTCCAATTTTCTCCCTCTCTCTCTCACACACCCTTCTATAAAAGACAAGCAATTTGATATCAATTATTATGCCAAGTCATGTAAAACATATTTCTGTATTAGCCATGTTGCAAAAGAAAACTTAACCAAGAAAATAAAGTAAAAAAGATAAACTTCAATCTTCATTCAGAGCTCATCAGTTCTCTTTCTAGAGATTGACAGAATTTTCTCATCATAGTTCCTTTGGAAGTATCTTGGATCATTGTCTTGATCAGAGTAGCTAAGCCTCTTACAGTTAATCATTCTTTTTTCTTTTTTCTTTTACAGTTATCATTCTTAAAATATTACTGTTACTGTGTTGTGTTCTCCTGCTTCTGCTCACTTCACTTTGCCAAAGTTTGTGTAAATTGCCTTTCCAGGTTTTTCTGAAACTATCCTCTCTTATAATTCCAATCATATTCCACAACTTGGTCAGTCATTCATCAATTGATGGGCATCTCCTCTATTTCCAGTTCTTTGCCACCACAAAAAGTGCTACTTTAAATGTTGTATTTATTCACACATATTTATTTGAAAACTATGCAAACATAGTTTTCAACAATCTTTTTTGTAAAGTTTTGAGTTTCACATTTTCTCTCTCTCTCTCTCTCTCTCTCTCTCTCTCTCTCTCTCTCTCTCTCTCTCTCTCTCTCTCTCTCCTTTCCCTCCTCCTCCTGAAAAAAAGCAAACCAATATAGGTAATACATGTATAACTATGTCAAACATATCCATATTAATCATGTTGTGAAAGAAGAAACAAATCCAAAAAAGAAAAATATTTGAGGGAAAAACTATAATACATAAAACAATTTTTAAAATTTGAAAATAGTAACCTTTGGTCTACATTCAAACTCTAGTTCCTTCTCTGGATGTAGATGGTATTTTCTATCACAAGTCCTTCAGAACTTTGTTGGATTATTGTATTGCTAAGATGAACAAGTCCATCATTTTGTTACTTATAATGTGAATAATGTTCTTCTGGTTCTGCTCACTTCATATAACATCAGTTCATGCAAGTCTTTCCAGGATTTTCTGATGTCCCATCCCTCATGATTTCTTATAGAACAACAGAGTTTCAACATGACTAATATTGAAATATGTTAAAGAAGATTGCACATGTACAACTTTTACCAGATTGTTTTCTACAATGGGGAGAGGGGAGAGAGGAGGAAAGGGAGAATAGTAGAAAAATGGAACACATAAATTTGCAAAGGGATGAATGTTGAAAACTAACTTTGTAATCAGAAAAATAAAATTTAATTTTAAAAAAAGGAACAATAGTGCTCCATCACATTCATATTACACAATTTCTTCAACCATTCCCCAATTGATGGGCTTCACCTCAGTTTCCAATACTTTGCCACTATGAAAAGAGCTATAAGTATTTTTTGTACAAGTAAGTCCTTTTATCTTTTCTTGATCTTATTGGTTAACAGATCTAATAATTTTATGCCTGGATCAAAGGGTATGAAACTTATATAGCCCTTTAGGCACAGTTCCAAATTGTTCTCCAGAATGGTTGGAGTAGTTCCCAACTCCACCTACATGCAGTACATTAATGTTCCAATTTTTCCATATCCTCTCTAACATATATCATTTTCCTTTTATGATAGGTAGTGTCTTAAATTTATTTTAATTTACATTTCTCAAATCAGTAATGATTTAGAGCATTTTTATCTGAATATTGAGAATTTTGGTTTCTTCTGAAAGCTACCTGTTCATATCCTTTGATCATTTATAAACTAAGCGATGGAACTAATATGCTTCAAAAGAACATTCTAAGTCCTTCAAAATTATTCATTCATTTGAGTCATTTAGGGAATATTTGCTGAGTATAGCACATAGGGAAGGGAAGGAACTGAGTATAGAAGGAATTGGAGAATAAAAAAAGAAATAGAATGTGGAAATGAGTGAAGTGTACTGGTGAAACAGTAAACAGATTGATTAGCCTGTTTACTGCAAGGGAGTGATGAAAATTCAAGTTACCAAGATACACTGAAATCATATGACTTCAGTCCTTGATTGCAAGGCAGGTCTAATTAGAAAAGTATAATGTGTTTACTTAGAAGTCAACACACTCAGTTTGGATGAATGTGGGGGATAAAGATCCTAGGAGGGAAAGCCTCAGGATGGGAGAAGAAAGGAGAAAGACACCATTTTGAACTATCTACAGTAGAATTCTACACTAATTATTCTTGACAACTAGGTGCTGGGTGCTAATTATCCCAGTGCCCTGGGTTAATGGAGCAGAGAGTTTTAGGGGAAAAAATTCACTCAACTTTTGACTACCACTAGAATCCCTATCCAGATATAGGTTAGACTCTGAGTAGCTTTCTTCTTTGAGTTGATGATGAATGGCTCTGGTCCCTAGGTAGAAAATAGCAAATAGCTGAGGCTCTTCACCAAAGAATGAAAGCAATGGAAGTAGGGGTTCATGACTAACCTGATCCAGTCTGGGTATCAATCTGGTCTTACTTCTAGCAGGCATTGCCAAGTGATGAGTGGATAGAATGCAGAGCCTGGAGTCAGTAATATATAAGTTCAAATTTAGCCTCAGGAACTGTTAGCTATGGGACCCTGGATAAAATTCCATCTCCATTTACCTCAGTGTCCTCAACTACAAAATGGAAATAATAAAAGCACCTACCTTGTTGTGAGGATCAAATGGGATAATCTTTGTTAAAAGCTTTTCAATGGCTAACACACTGTAGAAGAAAATGTGGTATGACTGGAAGAAGAGATGCCTATCTATACTTCTCTTGCATGGTGAAGGGGTAGGGGCAGCATATGGTACAGCAAGACTAACCTTTTGGTAGGTGAACGATATTTAACAGAGAAACTGGACTCACCGGTAATGAGTCTGCAAAGGGAGCTACAACCATGAGCATAGGGGGATGTGACACTAGTAGTCCTTTCCCTCGTATTTTTACCATCAGTGTCTACTAAAGGCTTTATTGCCCCACCCTGGTTATAGTTCTGTTACCAGGAGTTGGGGCTTTACTTGGTAATCAAGGAAGTAAAATGTTTTGATAATTCTGAGTTCTGGAACTGACAAAAGCCATTCATTGGGAAGATTAATCTGTCAGCTTTTTATATGATGGGTTGAAGATGAGGAATATAGGACTTCTGGGATGTTGTTTACAGCACCAATGGGCAAGACTATCCCTCTTTTCTTGGCCATCTGAACTCGGAATTCATAAGCTGCTAGAAAAACTCTTAAGACTGTGGACTCTGTACTGACAAAGCTTAGATAAGAATAAATGTTTCCTCTGGATTGTACTCTGCAGTGCCAAAGCATGGTATAAATGATAGCCTTTTGTGTCTTCCTTTGTTTAAAACATTTTATTCTGACATATCTAAAGGGATAATGTAGATGAAACAGATTGAGTTGTCTTTGTGCACTTCCTCGTCTAGCTCCCAATTTCCTCTTTAATTGAATTCTATCTGTTTTTCAAGTCCCTTTGTCAACATCATTTCCTCTCTGAAGCCAACCCTGATTATTCCTATCCAGTCGTCTCTTTCTCCTCTAAAATTTTTAGACAGGATCATACAATCCTCCCCTTGTCCTCTTACTATCTTTTATGTGTTAGTCTTCACTCTCCCACTAGACTTAAAACTTTTTGAGGGCAGGGATTCTTAATTTTTCTGTGATGTGGACACTTTTATCCATCAGATGAAGTCTATGCACTCCTTCTTGGAACAATATTTTTAAGTTCATAAAATATAATAACATAGAATTATCAAGGGAAAGGATTAAACTGAAGCAGATGTGCATATGTGTGTGTGTGTGTGTGTGTGTGTGTGTGTGTCTATGGACATATTGATATGTGGAGGTATATCTATATCTATATTTCACAGATCTCAGGGTAACAACTTTGACATAGAGTTAATCTCTCCACTCAGATCTAATAATCTAATAATCTAATAATCAATCTAATAATGTTAAGGCTCATTGGAAGGAAAGAAGGAAGAAAGGAATGAAGGAAAGAAGGATTGAAAGAATGAAGGAATGAAGTAATGAAGAAAGAAGGAAAGGAGAGGAGGAAAAGAGGGAAAGAGGGAAAGAGGGAAAGAGAAAAGAAGAAAGGAAGGGAAAGAGGAATCATTTATGAAATATCTACTATGCACCTGACCTTGTACTCTAAAAATATTATTTTATTTCATCTTCACAGCAGTCCTGCAAGTGGATGCTGTTATTGTTCCCATTTTGCAATTAAATAAATTGAAGCAGAATGGATTAAGTAATTTATCTAGAGTCACAGAACTAGGAAGAATTATAGATTGGATTTTTATTCAGCTCTTCCTTATTTCAAGTCCAATACTGTAACCACTATATTTCCTGTGATTATAGTATCATAGTTTCTAAAGCTGGAAGAGACTTGAGAAACCATCTAGTCCATTTCTCCAGATGAAGAAACTGAAACCCAAGGAGGTAAGAGTCTTACCCAGAGTTCCATAGGTAAGGCGCACCAGAGTTGAGATTGGAGCCCAGGTTCTTGGATTCCAAAAACAATGCTCTTTCACCTATTCCCAAACTGCCCTATCACTTTCTCCTACTTTTTGGTGATAAAATGTAGTGCTATGAGGATGAGTTGGGAAGTGGGGAAATGTTTTAGTTCCAATAATGGAATCAGGTTATGAAAACTTAGAACTAGGTCCCAATTTCTACCCACCTTCTTACCTGCCAACAAATGAAGATTCAGGATGTTTGGAGAGCTACAAAAGGGATTAAAATGAGCAACTCTAAACTCGCTGACATGAAGGATTGCTAAACCCTGAAATGGATTACTGAGGAAGTGGTGGCATTGCTTTCTCCAGAAAAACTGAAGTCCAAAAGGAGAGTGTTTTCTTGCCCAAAATTTCTTTCCACTAATTGATTCCAACCTCTGCCTCACTTTGGCAGTGAACCTAAGCTATACTTTCAACTTTGCCCATCTGGAGTATTCAATAACCTGATATTTGGTTCTCTTGATTAAGGTTTTTTTATTTGTGGCCTACAGTCAAGTTAATTAAAAGTTCATACTTTCCACTAATGGGTTATACTAGATATTTAGAGAAGCCAAGACAAAAAAAAATGAGAACTTTGGACATTCTCTGAGTTTCAAATTCTTCTTCTATAAATCATTTAAACTGACATTTATACAGGTTTTTAAAGCTGGCAAAGCATTTTATACACATCTGAGTTATCTCACTTGAGTTTCATGACAATTCTGTGTATAAGGTCCTATGGGAATTGTTTTTCTATTTTACAGTTGAGGAAACTGAGGCTCAAGAAGTAAATAATGTATGTGGTCACACTTGAAGTCAGAGAGATTATTTAACTGAGGAATTCTTTCTTACAAATCTTGTTTACTAAGTCTACATATGGCTTCTCTATAAAAATTTAAAAAATTAGGTTAGATAATCTCCAAAATGCTTCATTGCTTTATGAATTGGTGATAATGATTAGAGATGTTTGAAGGTTTCCTCTAAGGAATAACCTAAATTGGTAACTGTAAATTTGGGGCCATGATAGTCTTCCTTTTACAATCAGTGATACTATCTTTTACCTGAATTTTCCCCCTGCAATTCCATTAGCCTTAGTTACCAAATAGGTATGGAAAAGCTAAATGGGAAAAAGGGTGACAAGTAGGGAAGAAAGGGAGAGGAGAAGGGAGGAAGCATTACCCAAAAATAACTGAAGGGTTATGTTGAAAATCAGGTTGAATTTTTAAAAGGGAGAGACTTTCTGTGTATCTCTCTCTCTCTCTTTCTCTCTCTCTCTCTCTCTCTCTCTCTCTCTCTCTCTCTCTCTCTCTCTCTCTCTCTCTCCATTTTTCTATATCTCTCTGGCTCTGGCTCTCTCTGGTATTTACTCTTTTGGTGTTTTTATTTGCAGACTCATACTTGCTACAATGGAAAAAGATGCAGGTATCTTGTCTTGTGGACAGTCATTTGGTATTTCTTTGAGCTGTCTTTAGGGAGCATGTATATGTGTATGGGGAAAGGGGCAGGGCATGGGAGGTGAAGAGAAAGAACCCCCCACCTCAGGATGTCAGTGCAAACAGTATCTCCCTATTTAAAGCCCCACTGGACCTTACAACCTAGCATGACCCTGAAAGCTGTCCTGTACAGAAGACCCCTCCTTCTTTCCCCAAATCTTCTCCTAGAAGTATTCAGTTTCACATTTCCACTCTGGCACCTGAAGATATGGATGTATTGAGTTTTGGGGGATGGGAAGAGAGGGAAATAAGTAGGAAATTTCTGCAAGGAGAATAGTTCCAACAAGTGCATTTTCAACATGTCTAGGAGTGAATTTGCATCCTGTTTAGTACAGTCATTCCTAATCATCATCCTGAAAGATTTTGTAAAAACAAAATCCACTGTGAAGACCTGCTAAGTTAAGCTGACAGAGAAACTTAAACAGCATCACTTTATTGACATTAACAGCTCTAACATTTAAACCACTTTCTGAAATTCTTTTCTCTAATATAAAACTGACTCCAAACAAATGAGAATTATTTGCCAAAATTTAAAGAAAGTCAAGAGAGAGTCTCAAAGATACTGTTCTTTTAACTATTCTGGTCATACTGGGAAATACTTTTCTTTTTTCCAAAGGAAAATCCCAGATGAAAGATACACTTTCCAGCTTGTCCCTAGGATACTACCTCACACTGGCAGGAACTTGGAAATGATAAGGAGCAGTGTCAATGACTGGTCTTGACTTCCTAGATTATATAGCTTCTAGAAGATATTCAGGTATCAAAACATAATAGTAAGGAGAACTAACCAGATAAACCAAACATCTGGATCTGATGGATGTGAAAAAGCATTGAGTCTCAGCAGCTTCCTCTTTCCTTTCCATAGAAAAATACCCTTTTCCTTTGTCTTTTCATTTTTCTCATGTCAGGATAAAGTCATTTGTTCCCATATTAACAGCTATGCCTCCAACATCCCATCCCCTGCATGAGACCAGATTCTTTGGCTTTTGAGGCGTTTTCTCCAGAGGTTGAAAAATGATTCCCAATAAGGGCTCCTCTGTGGCTGTATTCAAACAAACTTTGAACCTCCTAGCTAACAGTAATTGAAAGAAGATCCCAGACCATGATGTTATGCATTATGGTGGGCCCCAGTGGGGATCCTGAAAACGGATTTCTTTCTCTCTGATTGTAACTTTATCAAACAAAAATTTTAGAGGCATATTTATCATTCACACGTTTCATTTTTTTAGCCAATTCACTTTAGTTGTTGAATTCAATTATGTTGAAGGATGAGTATAATAGCCATTGATGACAGAAGCATATGTCAGAATATAAAGAGATTTTAAGGGAAAATATATCTAAGTTTTTAGAAATAAGAATTTATGGCAATACCATGAAGATTGTTTCTGTGTTTTTAAAGTACTGCATTCAAGTTGTCCTAATTAAGACAATAATTAGGCTTTGATGTATGTATGTATGTATGTATATATATATATATATATATACATATATAAATATTTGTTTATTTTATGTGTATATGTGTATGCACACAAATGTTTTTCTTTGTATTCATTGCCATGGCACTTAGCCCAGTATCTAGAACATTAATAAATGTTAATTTTGCATATATGTGCATATTTACATGAACATATTTCACATATACACGTCTACCCCAAGCATGTGAGTCTTTATCGGAAGTGTATTGGGCAAGGGAGAACAATTTGTTCCAATGCTCATGAAGATGGCCGAAGCAGGCTTAGAGCTTTATTAGATATAAAAGATATGGAGATTATTCACTTCATCCTGGGTCATTGCCAGTTGCTGTGACTTTTGTCTTGCCACTGGACTTCAGTGACTCTGGAAGGGAGACTTTGGCTGATGACTTTGTATTCCTCCACCTCATTTAAATCCAAGTCAGTCAATAGTCTAGTTATGACCTTATGACATCATTGGTCCTTTTCAAAAATGAAGGGCAAACAGCAGTGTATACATATGCATTCCCAGAGATCAATAGATGTGAGCAATTCCCAAATAAAGAAGATTTCTTGTTCTGCTTTTGATGATAAGATTATAGATTTAGAGCTGAAAAAGACTTTGGAAGTTATATAACCCAACTTCCTCATTTTACAGACAAAGAAATTAAAGTTCAGAGTTTAAATGCCTGGTCTCAGATTATATGGCACTCAAAAACTAAAGTGGAATTTGAATCCAGTTCCTCAGACTAAAAATTCAATACTCCTTCCACTGTACCATACTTTCTCCCATTTTGAGGGGGGTTCTGGCCCCAGTATTTTCACCAAAAGAGTAGAATTTGGAATTGTTCATAGGCAAGATTAAAAGGGAATAACCTGAGGAGTTAACAATGTAGAAACAAATTATTAGGCAATTGGATGTGGTGTTTTCTAAGTTCATGTTTGTTTGTATTCCTTGAGGAAGTAATGGAAAAAGATTTCTTTTGTTTTTACTGGATTCTAAATAGATAAAATCCTAGTACTGAAACATAGTAGACCTATGACAAGACTCGTGCCTTTTGGTGGAAATAAGTACATAGCAGTCTTTCAATTTATTACCAGAAGGACTTTTCAAAGCATAATGGAAGCAATAACAATAATACACAGATTTGTAAAACTAAGTTGTAACACTTTAAGGTTTGTGAAGAATTCTACATATGTAATCTCATAAGGAAAATTAAAAAGAGTTGGGCAAAATGTTAATTTTCTTTGCCTTAGAGAAAAATATTTGTGGGCTACCCTGGCAACTCCTTAATGCTCTTAGGGTAGCTCTGTAAGAACATGTGTTAATTAAATTACCTTGAATTTATATGGAGATCTTCCTTCTAAGAAGCTCAAAGCAAAAAAAACTTCTGATTTCCATTCTGAAATGAACTCTGCCACTGACCCTTTGCTGACATTGAGCATTTGACCTCTCTGGAGATCTGATCTTGAAAGAGACTAATAATACTTGCCTAGGAGCTCACCAGGATGTTGGGATAATAAACTAGTTAATTGTTAATAAATCACTTTAAGATCCTAAGAATGGACTTTGGCAGCATAAAGTGTTCTGTAAATCATTTGGCAAAGCTTCCCTTCTGCCATCGGGCATATATAGACATCTCCTTTCTTCTAGTCCAATCACCCCAAGCCACAGGATTCTTAATTTATGAATAATGCAAAGACTACTACTCATCAAGGGCTATTTACCAATGGCCCTCCTTTTCAGGACTGCTAGCTTCAAGTGATTTCAGCTGGAATGATACTAAAATGTAAAACATCCTCCAATTACAGACATTCTAAATGAAGAGGCTTCATTTTTATTTGGGACTGATGAACTACGAAGGATAATTTTTAGTCAGGCTATAAATAACCTTGGATCACTGTAGTTATTCCATTGATTTAGTTGCTAGAATATTAGTTTTTTAGCACCTGAAAGTTTCCCAAACCACTCCTAATGAATTGATCTAAAAAGGAAAAAAGACATCATCATTTGGCTTTTCTAGCTTCTGGTTCAGAACTGGAAAAAAAAGAGACAATCAAACCTCACTAATACAAACCAATCCAGAAATATTTATTAAATGTCTACTATATGTGGGGTTCTGAACTAGATGTTAAATGTATAAAGACAAAGGATGAAATCACGCTTGCTCTGAAGAAGCTTCCATGAATGATAGAAAAGGCATTTTTGAAGTCAGTGCTATGTAAAGTTAATTTAATTCTGTTAACTGGGGGCAAGATTTGGCCCTTGTCTTCAGCAAAAAAAAAAAAAAAAAAAAAATCACCAAGCTGGAATGGTTTGGGAGAAGATATTTGGTTCAGAAGGAGGTGAATATCCAAACCATCCCAGATAGATAATCATCAATATTCTTATTAAAGAACTCAAGATAAATGGCACAAGCCTCTTCTGCTGCTCATTCCAGGGTTTTTCAACTAGAAAATTAGAAATTCTTCCTATGTTCAACTGAAAGTTGGTGAAAGTTTAGACCTTTTTATCCTACTCTAGTCCCTGTCTTTCCATAAATCTTTCACCCAGGATCTACTTAGTGTTCTAAAGTCCTCCTTCTGGTGTGTCCAATATAACATGGATGCAGATACAGCTCTCAGGTTCTCCATCTGTTATCCCAAGATCTCAATGTTGCCTGGTTCTCATAAGTCAAAGTCTTTTATGAATGGAACACCAGCCCTAAAGTCAGGAGGAACTGAATTCAAATCTGGCCTCAGATACTTGATACTTACTCTTTATGTGATTTTGGGCAAGTCACTTAATCCCATTGTCCCACCAAAAAAAAAATCCTGACTCTTAAAAATTCCCCAAATCATTCTGGCTTTTGTCATAGGATCCTGTGAGTTATAGCAAAAGAAATAGGACTATTCTTCAAGTAAGAAGAGGTCTAATTTGGGCTTAACACAGTTTCTGTTCATGTTATTGCTGTTTAGTCATTTTTCAGCCATGTCTGACTCTTTCTTTTTTAAGTTTTTGCAAGGCAAATGGGGTTAAGTGGCTTGCCCAAGGCCACACAGCTAGGTAATTATTAAGTGTCTTGAGACCGGATTTGAACCCAGGTACTCCTGACTCCAAGGCCGGTGCTTTATCCACTATGCCACCTAGTATGTCTGACTCTTAATGAACCCATTTGGAATTTTCTTGGCAAAGATACTGGAGGGATTTGTTATTTTCTTCTCCAGATAAGGAAACTGAGACAAATAGAATCCTGACTTGCTCAGGATCACAGAGCTAGTGTTCCAAGCTGAATTTGAACTCAGGAAATGGACTCCAGACTGGGCACTCCAATTACTGCATCACCCAGCTGCCCTTCCTGGTCAGAGGAGGTGCTTAATTAATAAATGTAGCTGCCCAGTTCTGTCATTTTCTGGTCTCAGTGAGTGATTTGGATATGTAATTACTCCTACCCTTCTCACAGATGCCCATAAAGGAGAGATCCAGAAATTCAATGATGTCCAATATACTCAATTTAAGAAGATAAGAAAGCAAAATATGTATTCAAAGATTTCCTTTAAGATATTTTTAAGATATTTTGGCGCTTAGGAAGATTAAATTTGATTCATGTGAGAAATGTATTTATTCCTCAAGGAAGTCAAATAAATGAAAAGGCATTACTATACTCAGCACTATCAGGTTACTTTTGGTCCTAAATAGCTTTGTCTAAGACTGTCTGAAATATTCAGTTGTTGAATTATGTAGGTTTGAGTAGCAAAGCTTTAAATTTTCCCTTAAATAAGTAATTCATTGAATTATATTAATCTTTTACGATTTGCTGAGCACTGTGCTAAAAGACAAGAAAAAAAGTTGCCTCATTCCTCAAGGAGCTGACTGATATTCTTATGGACAAGGTAAATATGTTAATGACTTTTGAAGGAGGAGTATTAATAGACTTTCTTTTTGATAGTTTTTTCTCTCTTGGTTCCATCTCTGACCAGCTGGCTTCATGATCTTGAACAAGTCATGATTTCGCTAGTCCTCAGGCTCCTTATGTGAAAATACAATGGCTGAAAGTCCTTTGATCTCCAGCTCTGACATCAGATTTGTGTGTAGACAAGTCAATCCCCACCCTCTTGGTCTCAGTTTTCTCATCTCTAAAATGAGAGGGTTTAACTCAACATTTTCCAAGGTCCTTCAAATTCTGACAGTCTTGTACTACAAAATAGATTTCTTAGACTATTCCTCATAATCAAATATAACTATCCATTCTTTTTCTTCTATATTTGTTCCAATCCAAGTATACTCTTTTATTTTCATTTTCATTTTTCTTTGTCCATCCTTAAACATATCTTACCAAATTTAATTCTTATTCTCAACATTTTCTTTAATGCTTTAATATAATTCTTCATTTTATCATTGGTTTCTCGACAGAATCAGAATTAGGGCAGGGTAACTGGGATTTTTCTCTAGTATGTTGAAATTCAGAGAGATAGAATTGTCCTGGGGTTGTATGAATGAATTATAGTGTGGATAGGCTTGAGCAAGTCATAATCTACATCATTAGAGAAAGTATACCCACATGTGAGATAACAAATCCCCTGGAGCATCAAAGACAAACTGAAGTGAGGTGAAAAAAGTTCAGCCACCAGGATTTGGTTGTAGTTCAGTTATTATCGGTCATGTCTTACTATTTGTGATCCCTTTTGGAGTTTTCTTGGCAAAGATATCAAAGTGGTTAGCCATTTCTCATTTTACAGTTTAGGGAACTGAGGCAAACAGGATTAAGTAATATGCCCAGGATCACATAGCTAGTAAGTCTCTGAGGCTGGATTTCAATTCCATTCTTCCTAATTCTAGGCTTGGTACTCTATCCACTGCACCACCTCGCTACCTAGGGTCTGGATAATTGTATTCATTTATCTTGTTGGAGATTTGCTAGGCTCTGAATCATTATTCTACAACTTCATAAGTCCTTACTTCTTCTCAGCCTTAAATTGTGCCAGAGAAAAAGAACAGAACTAATTGAAATTCCTATAATATTGATTTTAAATCATGAAGTGCTCATAAAGTATAACAACTAGTTTTTTTAAAAAATGCCATTAACATACTTTTAAATCTAATCTACCTTATTAACATTTTCTCCATCATTTTCTTGAATCTAGACAATTAATAAATAAATAATTCAAGTTTAGACTGGTAGTTTATCATCTTCTGACTTGTAATTGCTCATACTGAAATTTTTACAATCTTGAAAACTGGTTAGATCTGACTCCAGCACACCCCTCAATGTAGAATACTTAAAGGCAATTGCCTTGAAATATTTAAAATTGTAGATGTTTTTAATGTAATTATAATATTCATGGGCAAAATTACCATTTCTTCTTATTATATGGAGAACTAAATACATGAAGAAATGTTATAAAAATTAAGTTCTTAAAATCAAATAAGATGATGTTTATCACTTACATTATAGCTTCCACAAGAACTATGCCCCGTTTTTTTCTTTCCATTTGGGATGGTGGGAAAGTAGATGCATAATTCCTTACAATATTTATATTTAGAGATAGCTAGGTAGTTTAGTAGATAGAATACTAGACCTGGAGTCAGAAAGATTGTAGATATTTACCAGCTAAGTGACCCCAAACAAGTCACTTACTTTCTTTCTGCCTCATTTTCCTCATCTATAAAAGTGGGAATAATAATAGAACCTTCCATATAAGGTTTTGTGAAGATAAAATGAAACTGGTAGAGTTTTTATAAACCTTAAAGCAATAAGGTCAAACTGAATAGAAATGGGGAGGGGGTAATAAGTAATAAGGATGTCTGCAGGTCACATAATTGATTTAGAAAACTATATATTAACCTTATCTACACTCAATTATTTTTATCTATTTTGCTAAATGTTTCCCAATTGTATCTTAATCTAGTTTAGGATACACTTAGGAATGTTTCAATCACATGCTCTCATACAGACCGTGTATTTGACTCTTCTCCCTTAAAACATCATATAAATGTTAGTTATTATTATCTATATAAATATGACTGAAATGGGTGGCAAATAAATAAAAAATTATGCTATGGTATGGAAGGAAAATGCTAATATAAAAGGACTTGGGTTCAAATTCCAGTATTGCTTTCTACTATCTGTGTGTCCTTGAGCAAGTCAATTTATTTCTCTATACTTTAGTTTTCTCACTTGTTAAAAAAAACCCCAACAAAATGCGTAGAGTGAAGGGGGGGGGGGGACTCAGAATAGATGATATTGAAAAATACACCTAACTCTAGTTCCTATGAGCTCACCTCTACTTGTCAAAATATCTCTGTCAAACAATGGAGCCTTGGGAAGCACCAGCCCTAATGTCTTTATTTCATTAGATTGACTTTATAAAAAGAGACTAGCTATTATCTCAATTCATGCAGGCATAAACTAAGTTCAATGCAGAATATTCCAAAATTTCTATTTATCTCTGTGTTCCTGTATTGTCACCACCCTGACAAATACTAATAGAGGTCACAGTAATAATGGTAGCTTCTGAATAGGCATCTATGATAAACTGCTTCTTTTCCATAGGACTGTCTGAGAATATCTTCCACATGGGCAGTCTTGAAAATAATTTGAGGACATTTTAAGACTGCCACAATTTCCTTTAGTTCCTTGCTTTCCCACATAAGACACTGCCCACATACTTCTACAACCCATTTTTGCCCACCCATCTAAGCTGAAAATCATATGTCACACTTTCAGACACTGGCTTACATTGATGCACACACACTATTTTAGGTAAACATTATTCTTATGGTAAAAGTGACCATTATAACATCAATTCTGTGCTTAATGGTATTCCCTGTGGCTCAGTAATTTTAAAGAGATGAAGATAATTATTATTTGATGTTCTGTCTCTGGATTCTTTTCCTTAGGCTCATGGGCAAGATTGGCCAAATGACAGGCTCTGGGTGAGTGGAGAAAGCTGATTTATTTCTCTTTTTTGGTGGAGTGTTGGCAAAAGAATTCTTTGTTTTCTCCATTGCTTCCTAGGGCGGTTAAGTACGGGAGACAGGAGCAGGGGTTCCTAGCATGGCTTGGCTTGGCCAGCAAGAATAGTAATGTAATAAGCAACTCATTTTCAAGGTTCCACCAGACAGTTATATGGAACTCCACATTGAATACGCCAGGATTATAAAGATTATGTATTCTTTTGGGTCCTAGTATATGTTTTACTCAAAGTAGAGGACTAGATCATGAAAAAGAAGAGAAAATTGACACACTAATCAGAAAATTTGGGTTCCTCCAAATGCACCAGCTATTTCTTCATTAGACACCAGATGTCACAGGTTAGCAGTATGTGATTTGCAATGAGGAAAACAATGAAGGCTTTCTCATAAATAGTGAGATTCAAATGTAGCAACTTGACTATGCTTTGAAACCCAAATCATTCTGGCTCTCACTGATTGCCAATAATATGCTCCAGTCCTAGTCTAACTCATTGTTTTGATTTTACTGACTCAGAGTAAGTGTAAATAGTAATTGTTTCTATTCTAACCAGAAACTCTGAATCTTCCCCACTCTGACTGATTCTTAAGTCATCTTTTGCCTCAATTCTTACCAACTCTTTACTGAATGGGTTTTGTCTCAGATAAACTGAGACTTGGAAAAGACCTTAGCTTAAAAAGGTCAAGGTCTCTTCCTGACCTCTGTCTTTTCTTTTTTGGTTGTTTTTTTTAAATTTTTATTTATTTAAGGCAATGGGGTTAAGTGACTTGCTCAAGGTCACACAGCTAGGCAATTATTAAGTGTCTGAAGTCATATTTGAATTCAGGTCCTCCTGACTCCAAGACTGATGCTGTATCCACTGCGCCACCTAGTTACCCCCTGACTTTTGTCACTGGACTCCAATGACTTGGGCAGAGAGAGTGAGGCTGCTGACTGCATAGCTCTGCCTCACTTAAATCCAATTCACTTGCAAGTCATGACATCACCCTCCTGATGTCATTGGTCCTCTTAAAGAATGAAGAATGAACAACAGCACTATCTCTATGGGATAAAAACAGTTAGACCAGACTTATTTTCTTCCAATTAGAGAGAAATAGTGTGTTGTAAAAGGAAAAAAATATATAGCGCTACAAAAAGTACAATTGGGAAATCTGAATTAAAATCTTGACTTATCTCGATAGATAGAACACTGAACTGGCTGTTAGAATCAGAGCATCCACAGAATCTTGGATTTAGAAAAAAATGTTCAAGGTCATCTTGTCCAGTCTCTTGTCCAAAGCAGGAAACCTCGAAGAACAGTTACTGGAAGGCTAGAGGTGCGAAGTCCAAAGCAAAAAAGGAGAATGTATATTTTGGCATCAATCTCCTACTTGCAGCAAGCCAAGGGACCCAGGGAAAGATTGATTCATGTTGGCTCTGCTTTTCCTTGGACACACTTTCCATCTCAATCACTGCAACTGGGTGACTCTGGGTTTCAATTCTTTGCTCTGCTATAAAACTGAATCTCTCTCACAGTCTGAAGTGGTTCTGAGACTGGCAAAGCAAATCACCTCCCCTTGAATCTCCCTGGTGAAAATTCAGATCTCAATTAGATTTTGTCAGCTGTTCAAAGCTCTCCCACAGGACATGGGCCGTCTTGCAAAGAAAACCCACCATTGCCCAAGGTTCATAAAAAAATTTTCCACCCTGCTAAGAATTCAAGTTTTCTTTTTAAAACTTTGCTCTGTGGTATTATCCTTCAGAGAGCAAGAGCCAATAAGAATGCAAACTGGAGAGCAGGGATTGTTTCTTTATTCCTCTCTAATTGTCGACCAATCCTTAGACAAAGCAAAACTTAATGAAAGACCAAGGACCATAAGATTCCCTACTCTTAATCAATCCAGTTGACAGAAAATCTCTCATTAATACTTGATAAAATTCAATTTATTTCAACATTTTTTTAAACAATCTCTTTTGAGCAAAGTACCTTGCATTATAAGTCAAACATGCATTTGATAGAAGTTGACTCTTCTGGGCAGAAGTATCCAGTGGCTCATTAAACCCAAAGGTTTGGGAGTTCTCAAAAGAGCAGCTTTCTTTCTTCAAGCCTCTGACCCATCCCACCCCACTTTGAGAAATGGAACAACTTGAGACTTGGACTAGGAGGAAGGGAGGGAAGAAGGAATTGTGCTTCCTCCAAAACTCAGTGCACACTAATGAGCCCCAAAGCTTCCTCATCTACTTGCTGAAGGACTGGCCTGGTAGAAGGCCTTCTACAGAGAGCAAAAGTAAAAGTGTCCCTGCCCTTGAAGAGTTTTCTATCTGTTAGTAGCAATGTAAGATGTATACAGATAAGTAAATACAAACTATTATCAGGAGGGAGAAAGGAAATCTGGAGAAGAGGAGAGGAGAGGAGGAGAGGGAAGAGGAGAGGGGAGGTGATTTAACAGTGCATACCAGGTATGGGGAAACATCCTGGACAAATGTAAGAGAGACATACCAGTTGACAACTAGTGTTCTATTCTGGCAAAACATTGAATGAAAGAAGGGGAATAATGGAAGCTGAATGGAAAAAAATAGAATTGAGTCAGAGTGTAAGAAAACTCTCAGTAGTCTCCAGGTGACAAACTCCTCTGTGAAGCTCTTGAAGCATGGGCTTAGGTAGGGGTGGTCTGGTTCTTGCTCTGCCACTGACAGGACCAAATGAGCATAAAGAATACTCAGACAGTTGCCCCCCAGAATGAAGGACAGTGTACATTTTGATATTTTCCTGTCAAAGATGATCTGATTGGTAAGAAGTAAGAAGTCAAGGTGGTCTTTTGTCCTCAAATCTCTGACATGTGATTTGTTTTCATATAAATATATTAACCTACTCTAGGAAAACCTGACTGCAAAAAATATTTTAAAAAATCAATCAATGAACATTCATTCAGTACCTACTATGTGCAAAGACATTGAGAACACACATACAAAAATGAAATGGTCCCTTCCTTTCAGAAGTTTATATTTTACTGAGAAAACTGTTTGATTCTTGTCAAATCTCTTGTTTATTATCATTTAGACATATGCTCTGAAATGCCTTTATCTGGAACCTTAGTCTCAGGCTAACTGAACTGGAAGTCAGGTGGCCAGAGTCTGTCACTTCCTAATGGGGTGACCTTAGACAATTTCCTTTCCCTAAACTGAGACAGTCCCCAATTTACAATCAATCAGTCATCTACTGGAAAAAGGCCAATCATGCCTTGAAGGCAGGGGACTGATCTAGATGACCTCTCCTTGTCCCTTAGAACCTCAAGATTTATGACTCATTTTAATTCCTTTTAAGAGTCAGTAACTTTCAAAAAGAACAGTAGAACCTCAGAAAAACACACTTTACCCTCAGGAACATACTGCATCCAAATGAAGCATAGTTTAACTGCTGGGGTATAAGGAAATTTCTTATTAATCACTGAAAAGCAAATAGGGGAAGAATGGAAGGCCTCAGCATTCTGACCAATGTCCCAGTTCAAGTATTTACATTCTTCTTTTCCAAAACCACCTTGGGCCGTTTTAGCTGGCTCAGTTATTTTTGACTTGGATTCTTGAAATAATGGCCAAGCAATTCTAAGGGAGCTCCATAAGAAGCATGTTCCAAACCAGTCTGCCTTGCCCACTGGTAGGGAAAGAGACATGAGGAATTTCCTTTCTCTTTAAGAAAAGCACAGAAAGTTGAGAATTTGTGTAATGTGGTAAGAGAAAGGACTTGAAGAAAACCAGAGATCTGCTAGACATTGAAATACAGAGCACAGTAACTGACTCTGAATCCCCTTTCAGGGAAAATGAATATGGTAGAAGACCTGTTAAAAGTACACACAAATTTTTTTGCATGGTCCCCATTGATCTTCCTTCCCATGAAGCAAATATGCATCCATATACAACCAATATAGAAACCCTTCCATTACCTAGGCTAATGGCAGAATTTCCCAGGAGTCCATAGAAGCTGATGAGCCCAGCCAGGTTTGCTTCACATTGAGTAACTGGGATGACTTAAAGGGGATTAAGATGATCTCTCTTTCCCTTCTTCCCAGCACCTAAATGGGACTTTCTTGATATTGTGCATAGAACAGTCTTCACTCATGACATATTTCTATGAGGGAAGAGACAAGGAAAAGAATGATGAGAAGGAATAGCAGTGTTCATATTTATACACACTCATATATACCTATATACAAACACACAAATGCAAATACATGGACACTCAATTAGAGATCTTGATTTGGAAAAAGATCATCTAGTTTAACTCACTCTCAAATTTTACAGATTAAAAAATGAGACCCAGCTAAGTTAAATGAGTCCTTACAGTTAGATAGGTAGTGGAATCAGAGATAAAATGGAATGTAACTTCTATGACTCCAGAATCAATATACTCTTTCCAGTGGACAAAAACACACTTATTTTACTAAGATATTGTTCTGGCAAGTCACAAATGAAAAAACAAGTGGATGAAAAATGCACATGGTTTAGGTTTTATCATACAAATGCAGAAGTAGTTCATTAAGATAGCTCATGAAAACATTTTCTTTAGCAGATGGGACTAATGACATAGGCTCAGAAGTGAATGGGCTTTGACACATTTGAAATAAGCTACTGCTGCTACAAAAATCTATCTTTTAAAGTTCAATATTTTCTGGTGAAGCTAGGAAATATTAATCATGAAAAATCAAAATCACAATGACCCAAAGAGCACTGCAAGGACAGAGAGTGAAAAGTGGATATGTATACATAGACACAATAGGTATCAAAATAATCTAGGATATATATACAAACAGAAATAGTCCAATGAAAATGAAATACGAGCATATAGGGACAAGATCTCCAGCACATTAGACAAATCCTCTTGAAGAATTAAGGAAAGATATGGATAAGAATCACATAGAATAAAACTGTGAATGGACTGTAATCTATGAATTTATGGTGGGAGTGTGCACATAGGAATATATATATATATATATATCTCCACCAAAACAAGGACTTTAGATTTCTGTAACTTCATCAGGCCTCCCTCAACCAATGTAAATCACATCTTCTCACTGCCTTCTTGGATGAATGAACAAATTAGAAATCATTTAAGCATTTTCTATATGCCAGGCATAGGGCAGCTAGGTAGCATGGTGGATAGAGCACTAGACTTACAATGAGGAAGACTCCTCTTCTTGAGAAATCTAGCCTCAGACAATTACTAGCTGTGACCCTGGGCAAGTCACTTAATCCTATCTACTTCAGTTTCCTCATCTGTCAAATGATCTAGAGAAGAAAATGGAAAAGCATTCCAGTATCTTTGCCAAGAAAACACAAAATGGGATCACAAAGAGTCAGATAAACCTGAAAAATGACTTACCTGTGAGTAGTATTTACCTTTCCTTAATTTTAACAGAAGTTCTTTTATCCTACTTTAACAAGAAAAACAGAGGTCAACTTCTCTTTACCTCAAATATTTTCCTCCCTTCTTTTACTTTGAGCATTAACAGAAGAGATAGTCCTTCTCCTTCCTAAGGTCCACGTCTATGTTTCAGCACTTAATCCCATTCCTTCCTATCTCCTCTGAGAATTTGCTTTTGTAATCATCCTCTTTTAACCTGTCCCTACTGAGGACACTGATGACTTTGACTGCTGGCTTTAACTCTGCCCTTGTATCTCCCCTATTCTTAAAACAGAAACTTCCCTTTGACTCTATCATCTTCTTTCCAACTTGGACCTGGAAGTGTTTAATACTCCGTTGGCATTAGCCTGGAAGACCTAAGGTCAATTCAATGCCATGATGAGACATCAGAAGAGGATTACAATGAAAGATAATTTAGGCATTATATGAATTAAATAGACTTGTGTGGATTAGTCTGATACCCTAACTACTACATGTAGCATTGTTTCTTTGGGGAAATATGTATGAATTCCAAACAAATGACTCATAAGAAACATTTAGAAAAGAACCCACTGGATTGAAATATCAAACTGAGACAGTCCCCAATTTACAATCAATCAGTCATCAACTATTTATTGAAAGCTGCATATTGTGTGACTAAGAAATGTATAGATGACTCTATGAGTTTTTAATTCTTCCTAGAGATTGGTAATGACAGGGTTGTTTATACTTTCCAGTCCCTTTATCTAATTGCAGTTGACACTTTCATAGCATATGGTTTTACAAGGATGTTGCTCTATGACTGAAAATCATAGACTCTAACGAATAAAAATGAATGTTCCTCTGTGTGTAAAAGAGAGACCCATGGTATGTCTAAGTAGGTCTGCAATGCATAATAAATGAAGAATCATGAATAATAATAATAATAATAATAAGTTGTCTCAAAATGTATGGTTAAGAAAGATGGACTGGTCATGTGCTCCATTGATATCTTTATGAAATTGCAAGAAGGCCCTCAACATGTTGGAAGGAACTTATGAAAGACTATAGAGAAAGGATAGAATTGGATAGATTGTAGTCTGCATTGCTGGAGGGAATGTTCAAATCAATAAGATCACAGAACCTATTCTATGGGCTAGTTTGAGTATGACATATTACTCTTCAGAGTACTCTGCCAGAGGAACTAGCCAGACTGTTTGTTCCTATAGGGAAACAACAATTAAATCAGAATATTTAATGATGCTTTTGTTCAGCACAAGCCTAATTTTTTCTTGAAATCATACCTTTGTTCCTGAAGTCTCCCTATTTATTTTTGGATAATGAATTGTGTTGGAAGCCAGGGGTGGCATGGATGAAATAGCTATTTTGGATAATATAAAATATGTTAGGCTAGTCCCATCCCATTTTAAAATTCTGTGAATTTCAGATATTTCTCCACTCAAAAATGGTTAAACAATATTCAGTTCTCTCTACTTAAGGGTTTAAAATTGCTTATAATGTGTTCTCTTCTCCTGTTTCCACTTAGACAGGAGAGCGATAAATCTCCTGTCCTAAAGGGAATTATCAAACCCTAAGGTCTTTATGATTAACTAGAAGGAAAAGAACTCAAAATTTTCATTGAATAGTTGCCAAGAGATGGGAAAAGACATGCTCTTATCTAATAGGAGCCTCCTCTTTCTATCTGTGGGAATGTGTGGAAAGGAGTGCTAATATACTGATGAACTCCACTGGGATATTAGTTTAGTAAATTGTGTTTTAGTCACAGAGATATAATAAAAGATAATGCCAATGCAATACAAGCTTAGGCTTCTGAGATCCAGTGGGAATCTATTTCATTCTCAGAGTATCTCCTTTCAGAGTACCTTCACAAAAACTGATCCAGTGATTTAATTCAATGTGAAAAATTAATTATACCGCAGAATTCTGGAGTCAGAAGTCATTCAGTCTAATCCATCTCTGAGAGAAATACTCTCAAATTACCCTCATGTAGCCTCCACTTAAAAATCTTCAGTGATGAAGAATCCATTAGCTGCTGAGTCTCCACCATTTTTGGATGACTCTAATTGTTAGGAAGTTTGTGGATTTCCCCCCATATTTTGAACTAAATGGGTGGCATCACAATACATCCAAACCAGTATCTTGTCAGTATGGTGGTTTTATCAGCTACTCAACAATATGATTTAATTGGCAACAAGTTTTCAATAATAGGACAAAGACAGCTTGCCATTCAGAGGTCTATACTGCTCTGCTAATCATCATCAGTAGACTTTTGTAAAGTCCCACAATGTGCCAAAAACCATTCTCGTAACTCTAAGTATGCATGCTATAAAAGGAAAGAGATCCTGCTCTAAAGAAACTTGTGTTTTACAAGGAGAGAATACATATGCATAAATAAATGTTTGCAAAATATAGACAAAATAAATGCAATGTTATTACTGTCTGAGAGGTACTAGAAGGCAAGCTGTGAGGGAAGACCTTTTATAGAAGATAGCAAATGAGAGAAACTAGAGATTCTAAAAGATAGAGGTGGGAAGGAAGAATATTCCAGACATGAGAGAATAATTTTTGCAAAAAGCCAGAGATGGAAGATGGAGGACTTTAAAAGAAAAAGGGAAAAAAAAAACATCAATTTAGCTATACTGCAGGCGCAAATGAAATTAGTCAACCAGCTAGATAGGAGCTAGGTTGTAAAGGGTAAATCCCTCACTTTTATGACCTTAAATTTCCTCATCTTTAAATAAAAATGATATTACTTGGACTCCCTATCATACAGGATTATGAGCAAAATGCTTTGTAAACCTTAAAATATATAAATGACAGCTATTTCTAGCATTATATCTCTTCATGCCTCAGTTTTTTCCAACTTTAGAGCAAGAATAGTAGAGAGCTTATAATTGTCTTAGAGATAGTATATATAGGTGTATAGATCCCAAGTTTTCTGAATTGTTTTTGTAGTAGGTGTGTGATGGTGAACCAATCACAATAAATTCATTTTTCCTACCAATCAATAATCAACTGCCAATCAACCAAAGCAATCATCTGACTGAGGTCATTGAAATGGATTTTGGCTATGAGGTAAACAGACTTTGACTACGAGGTTATTGCCTTTGGTGCTATGAAGGGGGTGGGGGGAAAGGGAGGGGGGATAGGAGAAAAAACAGCCCCCTTGCATCATCTTCTGACCTTGCTCTCATTAAAACATAGTTCTCAGGTCTAAACCTTGGCTAACTAGGTAATACAATGGACAGCACAATGAACCTGGAGACAGGAACAACTAAATTCAAATCCACTTTCAGACACTTACTAGTTGTGTGACCTTCAGCAAGTTACTCACTACTATAATAGTCAACTTTCTCATCTG
Organism: Macrotis lagotis; assembly: GCF_037893015.1. Taxonomy (NCBI): domain Eukaryota; kingdom Metazoa; phylum Chordata; class Mammalia; order Peramelemorphia; family Peramelidae; genus Macrotis; species Macrotis lagotis. The sequence goes on from NC_133665.1 coordinate 127,636,492, forward strand.
TAAAATGGAGATAATAATATCACTTACTTCCCAGGGTTGCTATGAGGATAAATTGAGATATTTGTAAAGAGCTTTGGAAATCTTTAAATGCTAAATAAAAACTTTTGTTCAGTCACATCTGACTCTTCATGACTCCATTTGGGGTTTTCTTGGCAAAAAACATTGAAGTGGTTTGTTATTTTCTTCTCTAGTTCATTTTACAGATGAGGAAACTGAGGCAAACAGGATTAAATGACTTGCTCAGAGTGACAAAGCTGGTGAGGGTCTGAGACCATGATGATGTCTTCCTGACTCCAGGTCTGGCCCTCTGTCCACTGAACCAACTAGCTGACTTATGCAAATGCTAACTATTTATTATTATTAACCAACCAAAAGAGCGGGTATGTTTAATGTTAGTAGAGATTTGAGGGATTATGGATTTAGAGCTGTAACAGGTTTTCTGGTCCACTCAGACCAACCCTTTAATTTAACAGATTAGGAAACAGATAGAGGAAAGTTAAATGAATTGCTCAGGATCACACAGCTTATTATTGTCTTGGGCAAGATTTGAACCCATATCTTCCCAACTCCACAAATGATATTCTATCCTTTATCTCAGAGACCTCAAGCACCTAGCTCCCCGCTCCCAGCATGGTTCAAATCAGATTAAAATATAATTGGGAAATATCTAGCAAAACAAATAAAATGCAATAAAATATAGATAATATCACATGTAAAACTAAGTCAATATGTATCCTGCAGGTTTCCTGTGTAAACAACAGCAGCCCCCATTTCTATTTGAGTTTGATATCAGTTCTCTGTATCATAATGCCTTGAGGAAGAGTTTTAAGCTAAGTACACACCAATTCGCCTTCCTGTTACAGGGTGAGATTGAAAGATTGAAATGTGTCTGTCCTGGATCCTGATTTACCTCCTACTGTAGGACAGCGACACTAGCTCTGCTATTCAGAATTTCATAAAGTAACTTCTGTTTTGGCATTTAAGGGTAATCAAGGGGGAGATTTTAGGGTCTGTTGCAAATATTTTGAGGACAGTAAGGCTGTTGCAGGAGGAGCAGAGAAGCCACAATGACCCAACTGCCCTTCTCTTGATAAGTGACTAATTAACTCTGCACACACAACTAACACTACAAGTCCCAGTTGCATTATTAATATGAACCTAGTATCATTAAAAGTTAATGTGTGGCTTTCCTTAAACCAAGAGGTTACTTCTGATGACACCATAAAACCATTCCATTGGGTGCTGGGAAAATAAAGAAAAGGCCATATTACTATCAAATATCAAAAAAAAAAATGTTACAAGAAACTGCAAATCTGTTAGAGATCTTTTAAAAAATTGGAAAACAGAATTTTCTCAAATACTTAAGTCAAATATACTTTCAGAGTTTTTCTTCTTTTTTCTTCTTTTTTATTTTGTTCAATACTTCTATTTTTACAAAGTAGAAAAAAGAAATTAAGCTGGGCAGAAAGAGGGAGAAAAAACTCACTATAAAATAGTTTCTGTAAAAAACTGGCTCTAAAGAATTTCAGGGTCATAAAAGGAAATGTAATTGTCATGAAAATTTGGAATCATGAGAAAATTGAGGGCCTGAGAGATCCAGTGAGGGAGTTGGACTGAGTGACCTCTAAAGACCTTTTGAGTCACTAAAGTTGAATTAATTCTTTAACTAGAGATGAATGCAATATATATATTTATCTGATATGTTAAGTACTCATTTTGATGTATTTGATTAGATACAGAGGGAAATAAGCATACATTTATTTTAAAACTTACTTATAACGAATTTTTAAGGATGAAGCTTGAAAAGAAGCATGCCACAATAGTGATCACTTATATTATTGATTATATTTATATTTTTAAAGTTTTAAGGTCTATAAAATACTTTATAATTATTATCTCACTTTATCAACCCTGGGAGGTAAATGCTAGGTAAATGCTATTATGATGCCTATTTTATAGATATAGAAACTAAGGTAGATAGCAATTAAATGACTTGCCTAGAGTCATAAAACCAGTATAAAGTGTTTGAGGTTGGATTTGAATTCTTATCTTCCCCTTTCCAAGCAAGATCTGGCTTCAGAATCTGGAAGACTATGTTTAAAACCCATCTCTGACATATATGGGTTGATGTGACCTTGGACAAGTCACTTATCTACTTTGTGTACTAAGGCTGTAAATTTCAGGCAAGTGTTAATCTATACTTGAAGAGAAAGGTGCTCACTTAAAGTCACCTATACGAATCACAGTCCCAGGCAAACAAGAAAATAAGGATGAGACTTGGAGTAATACTCATATAAGAGAGCAGCAAAGCTGCTTATGGGTGTGAATGTGATAATGGAGAAGGGCAAAGATGGATCACAATCATTTTTTTTCCTAATGGGAATGTCTAAAAGGACTTTAGCATGCCAAAGACAAGTTGGTTTATTGCCAGACCTACCTCCAGGAAACAGTACAGATGCATTGGGGTGGAAAGAAAGTATTTTGGAGTATTGATAGAATGAGATGATCACGAAAGTCAATTCCAACTATGAAATTCTGTGATTTGGATATCATTGTCTTTGCAAGTGCATGATAATTCTGCCCTAAATAGTCACTGAGAGTACATTCCTTTCTCTACAGAAATGGCACACAATCAAGTTTGTAGACTGACATAAAATTATTGGGTAGCCAAAGGCTCTAGAACTTTATTTATTCTTACCTTGACCATCAGGTCAAACTATGAAATCATCATCTGTCCTGAAGAACTTCAAAACATAGACATGCTCACACCCACACCCTCCCCCAATACACAGAGTAAGGAATCGCAAAAAGCTTGAGTTCATTTGGAAAATAAACAGTGTAACTGTAGCTCTCAGAAAGATTTTTAAAAATACTTTCTGATTTTACATGCTATTGACTTTACAGTTGGAATGGATAGGAATATCAAGTCGAACTTTTAATTTATAAGGGGATTAAAGAGGTTAAATAATATATTTTTGTTCAGTTGTTTCAGTCATATCCAACTCTTCACATCAATATTTGAGGCTTTCTTGGCAAAGATTCTAGAAAGGTTTGTCATTTCCCTATCCAACTCATTTTACAAATGAGGAAACTGAGGCAAATAAGCCTAGATGACTTACCCAGGGTCACACAGTACTCATCTGTGACTGGATTTTAACTCAGTTCATCCTGACTTTAGGTGCTCTATTCACTGAATTGCCAAGCACAAGGAAGGAAGCAACCATTTTTAAAATGACTAATATGTCCCAGGCACTGTGCTAAGCCCATCACAAATCTCATTTGATCCCCACAACAGACCTGAAAGGTAAGCACTATGATTATCTCCATTTTACAATTGATAAAACTGAGGCAGAAGTTAAATGACTTGCCCAAAGCCATACTCCTAGCAATAGTATGAGACCAGATTTAAACTTGTATCTTCCTGATTATTCTATTTATTGAGACACCTAGTTTATGAGCTCACCTAGGAAACAGTCATAAAGATTTGAACAGAGGTCCACTGACATCTAATCCAAAACATAATCCAACAAGTTACAGAGAAGAAGTCTTTTTTTATATGGAAAAAATATATTATTTCACATCCTTTTGTAACAAAACTTATGCCTGTGGACACACACACACACACACACACACACACACACACACACCACAACACAGCATACCACACCACACCACTCCACCTCTTAGTCCCCAATTAAAAACAGGACTGAGCTATTGCATTAATGTAGAGATCTACAAATGGGATTAAGAATTTTCTTACTACATATATTATGGTTCTATCTAAAGTAACTTCTGTTATGTGAAATTGGAATTCGGAAATATGTTACCAGTCTATAAGAGATTCTCATGAGTACTGAAATATTTTGTTTTTCAAACAAAGACAGCAGGGAGGCAATGCCATGACTTGCATGTGAATTGAATTTGAGTAAATTTCAGTATCACTTTCTCCTCCAAAGCCACCTGAGTCCAGGGGCCAGATAGGACTCAGGTCGACTGGAGATAACCCTGGATGGAAGGCAAGCAGGGTGACTTGCCCAAAGTCACACAAATGAGTTACTATTATTGTAACTTAATATTGATAGATGGCAAGTAACAATCCACCTAGAGTATCTATTAAAAGAAAGAAAAAAAATTTTCCTCCTCAAAAATCCTGTTAATGCCTAATCAGTTGGAAGAATATAAACATCATACTAATCCTGAACAGTATTTGCTTCTTGAATGTCCTTTACACAACTGGTAGATAGCTCCAGCTTTCAAACTCAACTTCTTATAAATCTTTGTTAATTTCTTATTTATGAGACACTAAGATTTGTCTCTTTTTGCCCCAAGTAAAAAGTTTGATATTTTCTATCTCTCAATATCTAAGTAATCATCAGGAAAATTTCAGTTTTGTCAAACTTTTTGGGACCTAATTTGGAGTTTTCTTGGCAAAGATATTTAAGTGATTCCCCATTCCTTTTCCAGTTCATTATATAGATAAGGAAACTGAGGCAAACAGGGTAAAATGACTTGCCTAGGTTTACATAGATAACAAATGACTGAGGTCAAATTTGAACTCAGAACCTTCTGACTATGCACTATGGAACCACCTAACTGCTCTATGATCTAAATCTGGTTCTCTCACTAATTATCTGTGGGAGTTTTCTGGATTTCAGTTTCCACATTTGTAAAAATGAAAGATCATAGATTTAGAACTCTAAGGAATCTTTGAGAAAACTAAGGCCCATGAAGGTAAAGTGACTTGCTCAGAGTCACATAGATAGGAATTGAAGGTAGAATTTGAACCCAGGTCCTCTGATTCCCAAACCAGTTTTCTTTTTACAGTACCACACTGCACTAAATTAGCCTAGATTGGAATAGTTGATTTCTACTCAAGTAATAACTGCCTGTGAAAAAAGAAAGTTCTAATCAACTGTCACCAAGTTTGAAGCCTTTCCAGTCTCTCTTAATTCTGGTGCTTTCCCTCTGTTTCTCTATTATAGAGCTTGTAGACATAGATTTATTTGCATGTTGTCTCCCCATTAGATAGTGAGATCTTTGGGGACAGTGACTGTGATTTATCTCTTCTTCCCCAGAAAACTTAGCATGTGCACTTAATAAATATTCATTGATTGAATGAATGACTACATCAGATCTGTATCAGTTTTCTCACTTGAAAAAGAACTGTCTTCCAGTCCTAGGATCACAGAAGCTTAAACAGTTCTGATAACAATCCCTGAAACTTCTGGAACACAAAGAGTTAAAAGAGCAATTGACAAGAACTTTGAAAGCTATTTCCAGGGTGAAAGTTTTATATTTGATAGTGTGTGCTTTGTATTTGAATACAGTCTGATGACTTCCTGGTCTCTCTGGAGGTGGCTCTCCCTTAGGAGCACTTTCCTCATGATCCAAAGGCTGTCTTGTTTGTAAATTATGTAATAACATCCTCTAAACATCTCAGAGCACAGTTTAGGAGCCACCCTAATCTATCATCTGTTTTGCACATTTTTGGCACCAGCAAATGTGGATGAACATTGACCTGTGACCAAGGGTTCAATAAGAAAATCAAGTCTTTCCTTGTAACTTTGCACCAAAAAGAAGTTTCCAGAAAAGAGCCTCCCATCACTAAAGACTATGAAATCAGAGAAGAATAGAGAGTGTGGGGATAATTCTATTTTGTTAATGTGCCATGGATTCTTACATTTGTTATAGATGGCATTTACAAAACTTGGAAAGACATGGTCAGGAATCTAATAAAGAAAGAGGAAAGTATTGCATGATGATTTTTACCCATTCTTATTTCTACATCTTTAAGTCTATCTTGACATTATCTATAAGGTGATTAGATAATGGAAGAATTAGAAATGTGAGTTCTTTCTTAGAACCTACTGGTAATTCCTTGAAGAAACTCTCACTGGAGCAGGGAGAAGAATGAACTTGGCTCTGTACAATGGAAGAAAAATACATTGCAAGGGTTAATGCTTTTCTTCTCCTCCCCTCTCCTCTTTTTCACCCCACTTTCTCCTCATCTTCCTCCTTTTTTCCCCGCCTTCCTCTCTATCTTCCTTTTCTTTTCCTCCTCTTCTCTCTCCCCTTCTTCTTCCTCTTCTCCCTCTTCTTCCCCCTCTTCTTCCTCTTCCTTTCCCTCCTGTCCCCTCTTCCTTTATGTTGTTTGTATCTCATTCTGTATAATCTTAGAGAAGAAAGAGAGTAAGCATTTTTCAAGTGCCTACTATGTGCTGGTACTGTGCTAAGTGCTTTACAAATATGAACTCATTTGATTCTTGCAATAGCCCTGTGAGGGGAGAGCTATGTTTAAATCCAATAAACAATGCTTTTTTCATATGCAAAATATAATTCAATTGAAATGACAGCATAAATATTAATCTCACATTTTGAGCTCTCCATGTATTACATAATTTAGAGTGAGTTAAAGAAATTCTTTAGAAAAAAGTTAAGTAGGCTTAATTAGGTAGCACAGTGTATAGAGCACTGACCCTGGAGTCAGAAGGACCTGAGTTCAAATCCAGTCTCAGACCCTTAATAATTACCTAGTTGTGTGACCTTGGTCAAATTACTTAACCTCATTGCCTTACAAAACCAGAAAAAAAAGTCCAGTACCTTATTCTACTATGTTTAAACCCTTTTGAATCATCCTTATATTAACTGTGATTGTAAAAATTCTGTTTTGGGGGTGGAGTCAAGATGGTGGCATGAGAACAGCCTTTCCTTGAAGCTCTCTCCAAAATATTTCAAAAACCTTAAAATTATGGCTCTAACTAAATTTTTGAGGAATATAACCCCCAGAAAGATCCAGTGAGGCAATGCTCCAGCCCAAGGTAACCTGGAAGATCATGGGAAGGCTCTGCTCCATGGGATTGGAGGGGGCTGCAGAGCAGCCTGGATCATCATGGAGCAAAGGAGCTCCAGCCTTCCAGGAACAACCCATGGGCCACCTGGGTCCCAGGGAATGCTAGCTCATGGCAGCAGAAGCAGTTTCCTGACCTTCCAACCCAGGGAACACCAAACGCAACTTGGAAAATCAGTGTGGAAACCTCTGCCAGACTAAGTGGGAGCCAGCATGGCCCTCAGTGCAGCTGTGGCCATCAGCGTAGCTGTGACCCTCAGAGCAGCCCAGAACCCAAGAAACAGAAGCAGGTCCACAGAGCTGCCCAATAACAAGCTGCCCATCAGCTGTTCCCAGAGCGCTCAGCCCATGGAATGCAAGGGGGTGGGAGAAGACTGCTGAGTTCTATCCTCTGTCCCTAGGACAGGAATCTTGTACTTTATCCAAATTCAGACCCCGGTGACAGTCTGGGTCCCCATACTGTCATAGCAAGGACCCTCCTCTTAGCTCCAGGGGAGAGAGGTGTGCTTGTGGTCATCTATAGACCAGAGCACAGGCAGGAGAGCAGTCAGAGCCTCTCATAAGACCCTCAAGGAACTGAGGTCCTTGTGGGAGTGTGCTCATAATACTCAAAGGCTTGGAAAGCACCCCAAAACCAGAACACAGTCTGGGGAGATAAGTAAACAAAAAATAAAGGAACCTGGCCATAGACAATTACTTTGATCCCATAGAGGATCAAAACACACAATCAGAAAATGACAAAGTCCAAGTTTCTGTATCCAAAACCTCCAAGAAAAATAGGAATTGGACCCAGGCTATGTCAGAGCTCAAAAGAATTTTGAAAATCAAGTAAGGGAGGTAGAGGAAAACTTAGAAAGAGAAATGAGAGAGATGCAGGAAAAACATGAAAACCAAATCAGTAGCTTGGTGTAGGAGATTCAAAACACATGCTGAACAAAACATGTTAAAAATCAGTTTAGGTCAAATGGTAAAAGCAGTCCAAAAAAATAATGAGGAGAAAAATACTTTAAAAAGCAGAATTGGCCAAATGAAAAAGGAGACAAGAAAGCTCTCTGAAGAAAACAACTCCTTCAAATGTAGAATGGAGTTAAAGGAAGCTGATGACTTTGCAAGGAATCAAGAAACAAGAATACAATACCAAAAGAATGAAAAACTAGAAGAAAATGTGAAATATCTCAATGAAAAAAACAACTGACCTGGAAAAACAGATCCAGAAGAGACAATTTAAAATTTTTTGAGCTACCTGAATTTCATGGTCAGGAAAACAGCCTTGATTTCATTGTTAAAGAATTTCAACAGGAAAACTGCCCTGATATTCTAGAAGCAGAGGGTAAGATAGAAATTGAGAGTGACCGAATGCACCAATCTCCTCCTGAAAGAGATCCAAAAAAAAAAACAAACCATGGAATATTATAGCCAAGTTCCAGAACTCCCAAATCAAAGAGAAAATATTACAAACAGCCAGAAGGAAACAATTCAAATATCAGGAACTACAGTCAGGCTTACACAGGTCTTAGCAGTGTCCACATTAAGGGCTCACAGGACTTGGAATATAATATTCCAGAAGGCAAAAGAGCTTGTAATGCAATTGAGGATCAACTACCCAGCAAAACTGAACATCCTCTTTCAGGGGAAAAGATGGACTTCAATGAAACAGCAGAATTTCAAAGGTTCCTATTGAAACAACCAGAACTGAACAGAAAATTTGATCTTCAAGCACAGGACTCAGGTGAGGTATAGAGAGGGTATACAAGAAGGATAACTTATTAGGGATTTAAGTGATGATGAATTGCGGGTATTCCTGCATAAGAAGATGCTACTGATAATATTCATATCGACCTTCTCATTTATTAGAACAGTTAGAAGGAACTTATCATAGACAAGGCACAGGAGAGAGCTGAATATGAAGGTATAATATATTGTAAAAATTGAGCCAGTGGATGAAAAGAAAATGTACTGGGAGAAAGGGAATGGAGAGGTAGAATAAACTAAGATATTTCATGTAAAAGAGTGAAGAAAAAGATTTTGCAATGGTATGGAAGGGAGGAAGGTGAGGGGGAATGAGGGAGCCCTCATTCTCATGAGAAATGACTCAGAGAAGAAACAATATACATACTTAATGGGGTATAGAAATCTAGAAGAAAAAGGAGAGAAGGGGGAGGAAGAAAGGGGATGGGGGAGGGGATGAGAGGGAGCGAGGTTGTAGAGGAGAGGTTAGATCATGAGAGAGGAGAGTCAGATATAACACATTTTCTTTTCAACTTTTTGCAAGGTGGTGGGATTAGGTGGCATGCATGGGACCAGGTTCGGGTGGTTGCGGGGTCTCTGAGGTGGGACGTAGGCTTGGGGCCTCTTGGCCTCAGGACCAGTGCTCTGTCCTCTGTGCCACTTGGCTGTCCCACAACACACTTTTGAAGAGGGACAGAGTGAAAGGAGAGAGAAAATAAAATAAATGGTAGTGGGGAGGAATGGATGGGGGGAATTACAATCAGCAACAGCAGCTGGAAAAATATGGAAGTAACTTCTCTGATGGACTTATGATAAAGAATGTGATCTATCCCAAAGACAGAGCTGATAGTAACAGAATACAGACTGAAGCACATTCTTTTCCTCTTTCACTTTATTTCTTGTGCTTTTTTTTTTATTTTTGTGGGTGGAGGGGAAATTATGTTTACTCTTATAACAAGACTATTTTAGTAATGTGTAAATAAATAAAAATGTAAATTAAATAAATAAAATCTAGAAAATAAACTCAAAAAGTAAAAATTCTGTTTCAAGAACAATTTTCTTTTAACTTTCTCTTAACTTTAGATAATAAAAAATATTCTAGGCTATAATCTGTCAACAACTTCCCAGAAATTATTTCTGAATATGCCAACCATTTTATGAGTTTAGAGCATCTTCAACATCAAATATTCTTAACTATTTGCTAATTAGTTAGCAAAGATGCTCATTTGTTTGATTAGATTTCCTAATTTGCTCTTACACTCCCTACCTTTCCAGTGTTTCCAAGGGGAAACTTCACTTTCTACTTCCTGTAGCAATTCTCTCTTCCTTTCTCTTTTTGTGTTCAGAAAAAAAAATGTAGAGAAAGATCACAGCTGTGTGGGCACATCCCCAAATCTGCAGTCCTTGTGGCTGTATCTTTTCCAATAAGAAGAAAGTTCCCTTGGCAACCATTTTGCTGTATTACTAACTCCAACTAATTCTCTCTTCCTTCATTGGCCTTTGAAACCCATTATTGTTTTTGCTGTTGTTTTTTTTTAAGTTACTGTGCATAGAATAATAAAGATTAAAATTTAAACAATTCAATTAAACTAAAGCCTAATTCTTAAAAAAAAGTTCCCTTTCTTCTCTAATGCTATTCTGCTCATATGTGCTTTTAGTATATTCAAAGTGAACCAGAGATTTCGTCCCAAGGAGAAAATTTTCTTTATAGATGATTCTACTATCTAAAGTTTCTAGCTTTTCTATGTTTTTCTTCTATTTATCAAGGTGCTCAAGCTAGAAACAAGATGAGATGTTTGTAATCCTAAAAAAGTAACTCCTTCTATCTGTCTCTTCTTTGGAAATTTTTCTACTTGAGATGATGATGATGATGATGATGATGATGATGATGATGATGATGATGATGATGATTATAGCAGGAAGGCTACAACAGCCACAACATTTATATAGATAAATAATTATGAATGTATGTACAAATACACATATATATATATATATATATATTAAGTTTGTGGCCCTGGGCAAGTTACTTAACCCTGTTTACCTCAGTTTCCTTAGCTGTAAAATGAGCTGGAGAAGGAAACTCAAGTTTCTCTGCCAAGAAATGCAGTCATAGAGAATCAAACACTACTGAAAAAATGACTGAACAAAAGTGTGTATGGTGGGGGGAGGTGGATGTGTGAATGTAACTGAAAAGGCATTTACAGTTAAGAAAATCATGGAAATTCTCTTATAGGAAGTAGCAATTGAGCTGAACTTTGAAGGGAGCTATAGGGATTCTTGAGTGGCAGAAATGAAGAGGGAGAAAGCATTCTTGGACTGGGGACACCCTGGAAAGGGATGAAGTCAAGAGATGGGATGTTGCCTGGCAAAAGCAAAAACTAGTCCAGTTTATCTGGAATGTCAAAGCACCAGAGCTGTGTGACCAAATACTTACAACAGAAACAAAGAGACACAAGGAATAATAGCTATCTGGGTTCACCACATATATTTATGAGAAATAAAATTCAACCAGTAAAAAGTAATGTGTTTACCACAGTAAAGGAATAATTCAAAAATAAGTTCTAGCCACACCTTGTTAATTCAGTTAATTCTTTCATATTCCCAGTACTGTTAGTCCACCTACACAAAAGAGCTGCAATCTTGATGCCTATCTCTGATTGCCCCCTTGTTTCTTCTCTCTGTGGGCTGAAAATAAAAAAAAATGCATATTACTTCTCTAATTCTTGATCATATTGCTATTAAAACTGCTCCCAGTCAAGTTTTAATCTCTTTTTCTGCTACCTGTGACTGCTGGGAAGCAATTAGTCATCCCCTTCTTTCTCAACTCTTGACCAGTTTCCACTAATCTCTTCAAGTCCCTCATCCAATCCTATTTCCTTGGCCCCAGAGATAAATAAAAATTCAAACTCCCTAAAATTTATATGTGTCCAGGCTACTGTTCCCTCCCATGGGGGAGGCAGAGTTCACCCCACCCTTTCAGGAGGGTTGTTAGAAACATAAACTTCAAAAAGATGGAAACTATAACTATAGCAATCAATCAATCAACAAGAATTTATTAAATGTCTATTATGTAATTGATGTTTTGCTGGATGTTACAGAAACAAAGGCAAAAAAAAGACAGTCTCTGCTCTCAAGAAGTTTACATTCTGGGGGATGGGTGGGGAAAATAAAATGTAGAAATATATATGCATAAACATTTATATATTTATATACCCAACAAATGTAAACTAAATACAAGTTAGGGAAGCTTACAGTTGGAGAAACAAAGAAAGGCTTCATGAAGAATGTTGGACTGCGCTCTAAGGAGGAAAGAGATTCTAATAAAAGGAGTAATGACATTCCAAGCTTGAAAGATAATTAGTACAAAGTCACAGAGACAAGAGTTGAGTGTTATATATAAAGAACACAGAGAATACCACTTTATCTGGATTCAGAAAGGTAGGAAGGATAGTCACATATAAAGAAACTGGAAAGATAGAATGGAGTCATTGCTTACAAAATACTTTAAAACTCTAAACAGACATTTATATATATTTTTTCATTTATCATTATGTATATTGCTTAACTTCTCACACAGGAAAGGTTTATTGAGGATGTTGATGTCTGTTCTACCATAAGGTCCATATGAACCCAACCAATCTTAGACTTAATTATTACTCTAAGAGCCTCCTATTTGTATTGGTTCATGTTTACCCATTTAAAAATGTCTTATTCAAGTTTTGAACCTTTTGATAGTCTTTGTAAATGGTCTTGCTATTACAGAGATTATAACTTCTCTAGAGTTAGTATGTCATAAGAATTTAGAAATAGTTTTTCCTACTTTCTCATTAATAAACATGAGCAGTAGAGAAGAGATTCCCAAATCCAGTCATGTCTGGCTCTCTAGCCATAACAGAGGTTTATCCCACCCTCACCCCTGAGGCTGTAGCACCAAAAGGTAAGCGTATGATTTGTTAATTATGATCTTCTGGATTTTTTTAAGGCAATTAGAACTACATAACCAAGCTTAAATTTTAATGAATAAAAAGAATGTCCTTTATTCAAAGCAGAGAAAATATCTCTTATTGTACCCTGGAATGAAACTACCCCATTATCTCTTAAACACTGCTCATCTTGGAAGGCTTCTTTTAGAGTAAAAGACCTTTCCTTCCTCCAATAGCAGAAAGTGCTCCAGAATTGGTCCTATGCCATTAGTGATTTCATGCCAAGTCCATGGTGATTGTGCCCAGAGCTCTTGTCCAGAATTGAAGTGTCACCAATGAAGAAACCTGCTTTGGAAGAAATGCTTCCCCATTCTGGGTAGATTCAGTTATAAGATGAATTTTAGAAATCATTTAGGGAATGTCTCCTTTTCATCACTTCAGCAAAAAAAAAACCACATTTAGATGGTCTCTTTTTTAAACTCCCTTTGGTTTGCTCTTCGTCTAAGTCTATAGACACTGTTGATAGATATCAACAGTTGATATAGGTCATGTAATCTAATTTGATTCTAAAATCTTTCTATATTGTCACCTGTGAATGCATATATAATGAATATATATAAATGTGATGTTTCCATTCATTCTTTCCTATTTAGGAAAGTGACATATGTCTTATCAGAATCAATGACAATGTCCATAAATTTAATCCATAGCAAAAAAAAAATCTTCCCTGTTCTGTTCTGTGCCTTCAAATATATGAGTTCAAGGTAAGAACTAAAGTCAATAAAACCATTTGCTTATACACTCTGTTCATAGATAAATAACCCCACAATGTTTACATTGCCGGAACATCAATAGACTCTCATCTTTCATGAAAATACAGCATAAGATATGTTGATCTGACCTGTGGCATTGAATACAGAAAAAGTACAGTGAAGTAAAGGTAGCCTTGAAATTGGAGACAGAGGATCTAAGTCCAAATTCTAATTTTCTTACTATCTTAATGAGAAAGATCAATTTGTTTTCTTGACTTCAATCTAATCTAAAATGAGAGAATTAGAAAAACTCCCTTCCAGTTCTAAATCCTATCTCAAAAGAAAAAACAAGATCATTATCACAGGTCTAGAGTAGAAAAAGAGCTCAGAAGTCATTTGTTCTGACTCCATTTTACAGATCAGAAAACTGAGTCCCATGAAAGTGAAACAGCTTGCTTAGGGTAATAAAGTTATATTCCAAAACTCAAAGAAACTTTTTATCTCTTCTAAATTATTTCAACATAATATCATAACATAATCTTGTCTTAAAATTAATCTTTAAGGAAGATTCCAACTATGAAAATATAATCCTACTCAAGGGAGAAACACTTTCTATTTCTTAAAGTCACCAAAGCAAAGTCCTTGATGTCTGAATAGGTTACAGTTACTCATTTGGATGCTTTTCCCTAGAACTAGTTTGGCTTATTTTGATCATTATAACAGTTCTCATTTATAAAGTACCTTGAGATACACAAAACACTTGTCTCAATTGTAAAATGATAAAATGGAGAAATTATTGGATTATATTAATACTTTGCTATTTATTCTAGAATCAGAACACCTAGTTCACAAGTGAGTTACTCTGTTTACTATCTGTATACCTTGAGCATATTGAGCATATTGGTAAATGTATGCCTTAATTTCTTCAGGTTTTGTATCTGGAGTCAGGAAGATAAGAACCCTTCCATCCCCACTGAGAAAAATCCAAATTTATTTTTTTTTAAATCCCTTTGCAGTGATTTTGAAAGTTTTAGAAGTTGTAGCAAGTACCAGAAAAGCATTGTATTTCTCAGACTAAGGCAACCAAGACCTAGGGGAAATCTCTAAAAGGTGTGTGTGTGTGTGTGTGTGTGTGTGTGTGTGTGTGTGTGTGTGCGCGCGTGCATGTGTGTTTGTGTTTGTGTGTGTGTGTGTTATTGTTGTTGTTGTTCTTGTTGCTGTGGGGGGGGAGTTCTGTCTGTCTGTGTCTGTTTTGAATACTCCTTTGTCTATTCATATTTCAAAGTTCTTACTCAGCTCTAGTCTTTTCATTACAAATACAGGACTTCAATACTCTATAACATTACAGGTCTGTTTGTTTTGTTTTGTTTTACCCTGTAAAATAGTACTTGATTTCAGAGGATAATTATTTTTACTTGTATGGTTTTATCTTTTACCTTTTGAAATAGTCTATTCCAAGATCTCCTTTCATTTACATTAGAAACTACAGGTTTTCTGTGATCCTGACAGGTACTGTGGTACTTAAAGTCCTTCTTTCAGGAAATTTGCAGTAATGTTTTCCCCTTTGATCCAGGATGAGGTAAGAGTTGGGAGGTGGGGCGCGGAGAGAAGTGTGTCTAGTTTTAGCTATGAAATTTCTAGTATTTTCCATTTGTCAATTCTTCCTGAAGGTGATCAAATAATTCTCTCTTCACTTTGCCCTCTCATTTTAATGAATCTGTGACTAAATGTAGAGTGAGATGAGTGGAATGGGAAGAACAATCTATATACAAAGGAAAAACAACTCTGAAAGACTTAAGAATTATGATCAGTCCGATGATCAACCATGTCTCTAGAAGCCTTATCATAAGTCATGTAATCAATCTTCCAACACAAAGTATCAAGTAATAGATACAAAATGATAGAGGAGAAATACATTTTTGGATATTGTCACTGTTTGTATTGTAGGCCACGCTTATTTGTTACAAGAGTGTTTTCCCCATCTCAGATAATATTTGGAGGATGAAATGGCAGAGATAACAGAAGTTAACCAACAAAACTCTGGGGAAATGAGTTCTCCAATTTTTGATTAATCTGAAAAGGTTTTCCTAGTTTGTTTGTTTTTTGAGAAACAGTTCATCTATCCAACATGAAATAAAAAATATATGGGAATTTTAAAAATTGTGTTATCTTTTATTCAGGCTGCAAATCTGAAGTATTTTCTATATGTTCATTGAAGGAGATATTTATTAATCCAAAACACTTCATATATTTTAAAACCTGCCACATGGAAAACAGAATAAACATATTCTGCTGAAGAGAGGCAGATTTCACAAAATGCTATATAAAATCACAAAGAGATATCTAAGGCAATGTCATGTTCTTCCTCTAAAAAGGTCCTCAAATGGAATCTGATGATCACTTCTCAGACTAAGAAAAGTTAGGTTGTAGGGATGAGTTAAACTAGATTGTACCATCCAAGTTTGAAATTCAATCAATGCAAAACTTTATACGACATGATACAATCTATCTTTGATGTTTAAAGGCACATCAGATCTCTTGACATTTTTATTAAACAGTATAATACTGCTAAAATAGTCTATTATCATTTATTACTATATTATATATTATTAATAATATATTATTTATTATCATTATAATTTTATTATTATTATCCTCAGGCACAAAGCAGTAATTAACCCAAAATGCAAACAAACTAAATATAAACCTATGTATAATATTTATGCTGTTCCGTTTTTATTGTTGTCTTGAAATGCCATTTAATTCCTTCATAGTTATGAAACAACATCACTGAATGAGTAAAGGACTTGACAGAGATTTGAAATCTAAGATCTACAGGGGGTTTCATTCTTAAAGCAAATGTGTGATCCTGAGCAAATCATTTCCCTTCTCTGGATCTTGGTTTCTTCATCTGTAAAGTTGCACAATTTGCCCCTTCTAAACTATCTCTAAGATCTGATGTTTGTCTCTGCAAATTAGTCATATTCCTAAATTTCAGGGATTATGTCTTCTTTTCTGTAACCTCCTTAATAATATCTAAAATTGTATGAGGCACATGATTGTGATAGGAAACATATCAAAACAGTGTGACAGACTGCATAATAGAAGTTGGCTCAGAATCAAGAAAGTCTGTATTAAGTCCTACTTCTGATACATGCTGAATGTGTGACTCTGATTAA
Organism: Macrotis lagotis; assembly: GCF_037893015.1. Classification (NCBI taxonomy): domain Eukaryota; kingdom Metazoa; phylum Chordata; class Mammalia; order Peramelemorphia; family Peramelidae; genus Macrotis; species Macrotis lagotis. Next base: position 127,652,924 of record NC_133665.1, read on the forward strand.
ATTATTTAATCTGTAAGTGCCTCCAGGAAACTCTAAGACGGTATGCTGTTGAGAAGATGCTACTTTCCATTGATAGAAGACATGCCTCATCAGGAACTCCCTATGCTAATGAAATCACAGATATTAAAAACAATAATAAGAATGTTGATGATGATACCTTGTACTTACAAGAATGATGATGAAGATTGAAAAGCACATTAAACACATTATCACATTAATTACAGACAGTCTGATGGAATGGATAAGGTACAAGACTTGGAGTCTGGAAGTCTTGAGCTCAAATTCCACCTCAGACACTATAATGTCTTTTCTACTCTCTCTGATTTTGTTTTCTCATTTGTAAAGTCAAGAGGTTGGGTTCAATGGCCTTTGAAGTCCCATTCAGTTCTAAACCTGTGATCCTGTTCTCACAATAAGCCTGGGAAGTAGGTGCCATTGATTTATACAAGAATAATTCTTGAGATTTGTTTTCATTCTCTTTCTTTTGATCCATAACCAAGGAAGTTCTCTACCTGTGGATTACTTGTGCTCTATCTTTGTAGAGCATGTCTTTCCTGTTCTTTCATCCAATACTTCCTCCCCCAGGCTTCTCTGGCATCGATTCCCAGTCACTATGGTATTTCAGCTTGGGCTCTGCCCCTAGGCGAGGAGCAGCTGCTCTGTCCCCTTTGTTGAGCTTAGTAATATGCACACACAGACTTGGCAAAAGGGAAGAAATCAGGGCAAAGTGGGAGGGCTTGGATGGGAAAACTTACTTTCCTATTCTTAAGCTGAGACAGTACTTTCCACACCTCACAAAGACATGGGTTCAATACTAGAGGCAGACTTGGGGGGTGACTGCACACTAATGGTTGAATGCCTTGAATGCAGCATGGGCCTTCCATCTCATTTGGCTAGGAAAGGGAGCATTGACTGGGCTGTTGGTGGTCGCACCTGCTCCTTTGTAAATACATGGCCAGGATCTTTACCATCCACCTTGGTCCAGAAACAGGCTGCCAAAGCCATGCAATGTATAAGTCTTGATTTAATTACAGCAAAAAGGATTTAAGTGAGACATTAGGAAGAATCATCTCATTGTTGAGGATGTGAGGTCCAGGAACTTATTCCCAAGGGAAAATTTCTTCTTTGGAACTCTTGAAGAAAGGGATAAGTAGTTAATCTTTGAAAGATTGTTGTATTGACTTGAATAAGGGAAGGAAGGACGGTCTTCCAGTATTTGAAGGACTCTCAAATGAAGAATGAACTTTAACTTTCTTCTTCTTGGCCCAAGAAAGCAGAATTAGGAGACAGGGGTAAAAGGAATAAAGAAGCTAATTTCAGCTAGGTGATGGCAAGACTGCCTGATATTTGAGCTGTCTGAAAGAGGAATGGGCCAAAGCCTGTGAGTTCCGTCTCACTGGAGATCTTTGATCAGAAGCTTAATATCCCACTAGTACAAAATTCTCTAAAGGGGCTTCTAATTCAGGTGTGGGGGTAGAGCAGTTGAGTTCTGAGGTCCATTCTGTTATTATCTCTTAATGAGCTAAGCTCCAGATGACGCACCAGGAAATCTCATTTCTAGCTCCCAACTCTTCCACTAAGTAGCTCTGGGACCTTGAACAAGTCATTCAACCTCTCTAGGTCTTGATTTTTGTCTCTGCAAAATGAAGGTGGAGAATCAGTAGATCTCCCACTGTCTTCCTACCCTAATAGTCAAGGGATTTGAGGAGATCTGCCCTTGCATTAGTCCTTTGTCTTTATTTATGTACAGGTCCAAAGTAAATCAGTACTTGAATATAATGCCAACATCACAAGGTGATTAAGACCTTCTTTTCCAAAGCACTTGGAGTAGATGAAACATAGTGGATGGTTCATGACTCCAGTCTATTTATATCACTGCTTATGTGAGTCACAATATAAATGGTTTTCAAAGCTGGTATTAATTTATCAGGGCAGCTAGATGGCATAGTGGATAGTTTGCTGAGTCTAGAGTCAGAAACTCTCATCTTCTTGAGTTCAAATCTGGTCTCAGACACTTACTAGATGTATGACTCTGGATAAATTATTTAATGCTTTTTGCCTCAGTTTCCTTACCTATAAAGTGAACTGCAGAAGGAAATAGAAAACTAGTCCAGTATCTTTGCCAAGAAAACCCAAAATTGGATCAGGGAGAGTCAGACATGTCTCAACAACAACAAATTAATTTGTCAAGAATTTGACCTAACTGAGAAAGACCAGTGCCAAATAGATAGTCTCATCTTAATAGAGGACAAACTGAAAGGTCATCCATCAGAAAATCTGGGAAAGATCACAAAGGCTCAATACAGTGGCTTATTCCACATTTGGAATTGTATCCCAGAAGAGAGGAGAAAATTAACCAAGTACCCATCCCCTCTAAAAAGAAAAATGTCACCAAATGAGCAAAAATAGACTTAGGTGCCAAGCATAATGATAATTTCATCATTTCAGTATGTGATATTTTAATGGTCCTACAGCAATATTAACATATTGGTTTATGCTCTAACTCCATAGGAAGCTATAAATAATGTTTATATGGGTAACTAAATTTTATTCTTTATATGTGAATAGGTAAATTTTGTGCTGATATATATATACTTATTTTACATATTTATAAATAACATGAAATAATATACAACATATATACATTACTATATATATAATAACAATGCATAGTATAGCACATGTTAGAAATGTGTTATATAAAATTGATATATGTCTTTCAGTACAGAATTTGCTTATTCATTTATACAGTGCAAAATTTAGTCATACATATATACAAGTTTATGGGTATGAAAATTTGTTTAATTTATTTAAAGATCACTTACCCAAGAACCTCAACTTTTGAGAATATTAGGAAGGAAATAAAACATTCTTGGAGTAGTCAAATTAGAGATCACTAAATTCATACCTTAAAATTCATATACCTTATTCAAGATGGTTATAAAAGCTAAAAATCAAACAAAAAATTGAAAAAGAACACATGGAGATCATACATTGTTTAGTCAAATAGGACAAAGTCATCAAGATCTTAATAAATATTTTTAAAGAAATCAGGAAAATAAATGATACATTTCAGAAAGATTTCTGCCCTTAAATACTGTATTTAAAGCAATTTTCTGTTTTTTTAAGGGATAAGTTTACTCATCTCGAGAAGTTATTCATGTAGAACACCTCCTCTTTGACACAGTGTCAAGTAAATTCAGTGAAGAAGCCTGTCAAGTCCCTATGCAGCATAGTTTGGGGGTGGAAGGAAGTAAATGGCTGCTAATTGGTAATAGAATCAAACCTAGAACCCAAATCTCAAAACTTCTATTCCCTTCATTATATTATTGTACCTCTAGACCTACCACTTATTTGCTATTACCTTGAACTAGACACTTAACCTTTGTGGGCCTTATATGATGAAAAAGAACAGGTCAGGATTTCTTAACCTTTCTGTATAGACCCCTCTAATAGTCTGGTAAAACAATGAATTACTTCACAGAATAATATTTCAAATGCATAAAATAAAATATATAGTATTACCAAAAATTATTTTGAAATACAGCTAATCAAAAAAAAAGTTTTAAGTTCTTAAATGCAGTGTAAGAATACTTAGAGATGATCTCTGAGGGTCATTCTTCTTCTATTCCTATGATCCTTGAGCTCTAAGATATGTCATAACTACGTTAAGGGTTCCTAAAATGTAAGGTAAGGCATGCTGAAGGAAATCATTATTGTTAGGTATTTCCTAATTAACCTGATGAGAGTAGGGGGTAGCCCATTGCTTAAAGTGAACTAAAAAAAACACTACTTCATAGAATATAAGCACGATCATTAACTCCATACTGATTGGATTTCAGGTTGCCTTTTCCTGAGTGGTTGACTGGAAATCTGCCACATATCCTAGTGGGTTATAAAATATGGGAAACCTATCTAGGAAATTTTTTCCCATTCTTTTTTCCCCCTTAACCCTTTTGACTCTTTCTAGAGTTCAATAAGTTCTCACAGTAGCTGTTATTAGCATTTAAGACAGAAGTACACAGCAGTCTCACTGAGAAGGTCATTAATGAACAATGCCTATAATTTCCAGCTCTTCTGGATATTTCTTAATGTTATATGTTCTTTTAAGAAAAAAAAAAGACTCATCCACATTAGTGATGTCAAACTTGAATAGAAACCCACTAAGCCATATATAACGACCCACCCCCATATTGACTTAGAAAACCACATATGAACATTATTTATATTCTATTACATTTTAGTTTCTGTTATTTGCTATTTCCTAAATGTATTTTAATCTAGTTTAGGAACTCTGGAGAATGTTACTGCAACAATGTACTCATGGGCCTCATGTTTGACATCTCTGATCGACAAGGTCTCCCCATGATGTCCTACGTGGAAAGCAAATTTAATGAGAAAGTCACCCAGTTTAGGGAGAATGAGAAGGGTCTTGCTTTTTTAGAGAGCCTTTGAATTCACCTTCTTGAGGAGTATAAACTACAGAGTAGTATAACAAGTCTTGGAAAGACTGATAGGATGCTATGGGGGAAAACTCACCAGAATAACTAAGAATCTTCCCAATAACACCATAAAGTTCATTTCTCTTCCAATAAACATTCATGGATTCTTGTGAGTCCTAAAGATCATATGTAGTATCTATGAGGAGAAATAAAAGTCTGTTCCATATCCAATACTCATATATTGAGTACCTATTAAGGGAACTGGGGATCTTGCAGCCCACACTGGGGGAAAATCTAAGCACGAGCTACAACTAATCTAGCTTTTGAAGATTTTCTTGGATTAATTTCAGGGAACCATAGCTAAAATTGTCACTTTTGTTCTTGTGCCCACAAATCCCAGGATCAAAGAAACATGGGGGGATTGGGGGCAGGTAGGATCCTAGGTCATGGATTATATAAAATTAAACTTTTTCAGAAGTTGAAAACAAATTTCATTGTTAGTTTGGCATTATCTAAGGCTTCTAGCTTGGTCTGAAAGTGGTGATATCTAAAGATTATCAGAAAAGGTTTCATTCCCAGGTCAAGCCTTTCCTAATATATATCTGACATTCATCCATTTATTAATTTATTTAGCAAATATTGCTTAAGTAAATATGTCATATAATAAATTTGGATCTAATATCAGATGAGAATTTGCTAAATATTTTTTATTTCCAGTGAGGACATAGCATATTAGATAGGTATTGTTTTTCTTGTCACATTTTGTTACTTTTTATTCTTACCATGTTAAAAAAAAAAGCATGAAGACTTCCCTTTGCTAATAAGTTGCTAGAACAAAAGATACAGGCAACATCTCTTTTTGGTTTCTATTAAAGCAAGGCCAAATGTTTTGTTTTGTTGTGGTTTTTTTTCTTGATGTTGTAGTACAGGACCAAATCCATTTGGACAATCAAATCCATTTAGATAATATGTAAAGCCCATAATATTCAGTATACTTTTTAAAAAAAATCAACTAAACTATCTGGTAATAGTTTTGAGAATGGTGAAGAAAAGTTTGGCTCATTTATGACTTGACCAGCACACATTCATGTATTCACCCCCTCTCAGCTGCTAAACCTAATAGGCATTGTTCAACGGTCTCAGTGTCCCATAATTTGGATCACAATATGGAAAAAGCTAGTCATCTGGAGAAGAGCCTGGCCCTCCACAGATTCATTCCAAATCAATCTGCATTTTATTTTATTTTCCTTGTTTTATTTTAAATGTCTGAGCCAATATTAGAGAACACCAACTGCTTCTTAGCGGAAATAAGGTCAGGTTATAAACCTTCATATGATCTAGTCCAGAAAAGAGAGAAATTATCTTGGTGAAAACCTGGGAACTAATCTCTGAGGAAGTTACAACACAGCTGTGCATTGGACCCTCCCCGTATCGAAGCTCATCAAGTCCAGAGATCTACAGATTTTCCCTATTAAGCTAAAACAGCCTCCCCAGAAGGATAATGTGCTCATTGATGCTGACAAGATGGAACAGGAGCAGGAAAGCAGGAAGGCTGAGGAACATGCCTAACCAAAAAATCACTTGAAGAAAATGGGAATGCTGACCCTAAAAGAAAAGAAACTTAAGGAGAACATGATAACTGTCTTGGAATATTTGAAAGGTTGTCATATTGGCAAGATAAATAGATCAAGCAGACCATTATGATGATGAAAATGTTTGCAGACTGAGCAGTGTGGTTGGGCCTCCTCATTATTTTTCCAGATACTCAGAAAATGTTAATAATAATTACAATAACTGACATTTATAGAATGCTTGTCACGGGTCTCCATACACCACAATTACTGTCCCTTTCGAGTTAAGAACCATGAGAGGTAGGTACAGTTATTATCCCCATCTTACAGAAGGAAACTGAATCAGACAAAGATTAAATGATTTATCCAGGGTCACACAGCTAATGACTATCTGACATTAAATTTGAACTCAGTTCTCTTGTCCATTGAGACACAAACGAGAATGAAAAGGTATGGGTGGGCTGTGATCTGCAACATTGGAAAATATATCAGCAAATCCATTGTGAATATTGAATTATTAGTATTGAATTTTTACAATTTTTTTCTGATTCTTGTATAGCTGCCAGGTACTCAATATAGATGATATACAGTTATCACTTTCCTGTCTTAGGGATTAGAGGCATGGTACCTCTATGATCTGGAAAATTCATGTAAAAAATTTTGACCTTCCCATCATATCAGAGAAGAAATTTAAGTTTGAGTACTTTTTTCTTTTTCATTTATGGAATATTTACAATACCTTATTGTAAAATGTAAATTAAATATTTGATCATAGACTCTGGTCTTTGTGTGTTGTCTGTAGCTTTTGCAAAACTCCCCCCGCCAAGATTCCCACTTAATTTATTGTGCTTATACTCACAATCTATTAAATGTATGGGGGGAAAGTTGTGATATGGAAGGGTTAATTGTATTCAGGATCCCCTTCTTTGGACCTTAAATTCAAATATTTAGAAACTAGTCTTTTTTTTTTCCCACCACCAGTAAATGCAATCAGAAATTGTCAGATGAGCTTCCCTCAATTGAATTTGAGCTTGAGCAGGTTAAACAACATCCCTGGGACCAGGATTGTTACCAACTGGATTCAGTTGTTTTCTAACAGTAGAATTGTCCAAAAGTGTAGTGGAGTTGCCTGAGGAGGTGCTGGTTTCCCTTACTAAGGTTCTTAAAGCAAAGATTGGATGTCTATTTATCAGGTATGTTTAAAAATTATTTTGGTTTAGATGAGGGTTGGATAAGACAGTCTCTGATGTACCTTCCCACTCTGTGATTCTGTGGTCATTTGAATGTATTCTATTGATCCAGGATTCAGGAGACTAGTTCCTGTTCTCAGGTAAGTAGTCCCAAAGTTATCTCATTCCAGAAGAATTGAGCATCATTTTTCAACTCATGTCCATAGTGATGAGGAGCCAAAGGAATGAAATAAAATTTGCAAATGTACTGCAACTTGGGAAATATAAGACAAACAACTCAATCATTCATTGCTTCCTATTTTTACAAATTTGAAATCAATCTCCAAATTGATTTCCTAATGGAAAAGTCTCCTGAGGTTTCAGAATAGGGAGAGAATTTATACAAAAATCTTTTATACAAAAAATTTGAAGGCTTTTCATTTTTAAATTATTGTGTATGAAATACTATGTTTTTTAAAACATAGTATAACCTTTTGATCCAGCAATACCACTACTGGGTCTATACCCTGAAAAAAATGTACAAAAATGTTCATAGCAGCCCTGTTTGTAGTGGCAAAGAACTGGAAATTAAGTAAATATCCTTCAATTGGGGAATGGCTTAACAAACTGTGGTATATGTTTGTCATGGAATACTATTGTTATATTAAAAACCAGGAGGGATGGGAATTCATGGAAGTCTGGAGGGATTTGCATGAACTGTTACTGAGTGAGATGAGCAGAACCAGAAAAACACTGTACACCCTAACATGGGGGTGATGTTCAACCTTGATGGACTTGCTCCTTCCATCAGCACAACAATCAAGGACAATTTGGGGCTGTCTGCAATGGAGAATATCATTTGTATCCAGATAAAGAGCTGTGGAGTTTGAACAAAGTTCAAGGACTATTCCCTTTAATTTAGAAAATAATTATTTAGAAAAAATAATTAAATAATTTAGAAAAAACAGATGTCTTATTGTCTGATCTTGTTATCTCTTATACTTTTTGTTTCTTCCTTAAAGGTGTGATTTCTCTCTCATCATACTCAATTTGGATCAATGTACAACATGGAAACAAAATAAAGACTGACAGATTGCTTTCTGTGGGGGGGGTGGGGGAGGGAAGTAAGATTGGGAGAAACATTGTAAAACTCAAATAAAATCTTTAAAAAAAACCATACTGTAGATCTTTTCAGGCATGGTTGCCTCTGTGTCTTTTTTCCTTTGCTGAGTTTTATTTATCTGACTGCCAAAGTATTAATTATTGAGTGTCTTTGCTACAAATAAATGATAAGCATGTGTCTACCAGAGATAGATGTATTCTTCTTCCATCAAATAGTTGACTCTTCCACATCATCCAATGGAGAAGGGCTTTTAGCCATTTCAAGCATCTCCCCCCCCCCCACATGTGGAAGATGTTGTAGGGGTGACAAACAACAACGGAGATTAGTGTTGAGCGATCAGGAAAGATTTCTCACAAAAAAAAGATAAGATTCTAGCTGGGACTTGAAGGAAGTCCAGGAGCTAGGAGGCAGAGTTGTTGGTGACATAAAGAGAATTCTAAGCATTGGAGATAATCAATAAAAAATAAAGCCAGGAGATGGAATGTTATGCTTGAAGGAACAGTAAGGCGTCCATCCTCATTGGATCACAAATTAATGGGAAAGTAAGCTATAAAAAGCATGCAAAAATATTAAAAGACGGGAGCAGACTAGGTTGGGAAGGACTTTGAATATCCTTTTCTGATCTCTCTCCCAAATGCATAATACTCTTTAAGATAACTGTTTTTCTGTTTCCATTTGCCCCTGGTATGTCTCTCTCCGAGTCCAAAGCAGATGCTTCTCCTGTCATCAGCCACCACCACTCCATAGGACTCCACTGCCATGTTAGTGGACTTCACTACCATGAATACTACTGCCAGATATTTTAAAATTTTCAAGGTTACTCCCTGTCCTGTACACATCCACTATGAAATATGAATTCATCCAAGAACAAAAAAACAAACACAAAGAAGTAGACTTCCATGTGCTCATGGCCAGGCAAGAGACAAGACAACTTCCCCTCCTGTAACATCTCTCAGGATCAGCTCAAATTACTCTACACATTTCAGAGCAGAGACTTTCAAGTGGTTAAACTGCTCAACACATGTTGCCAAAATAAATGGAAACCTTTCGGCACTCTTGCAACATTGATACTTACAATCTCAGTTACATAATAATCATGAGGAAAACCCAGTCAGAGCCACTTCAAAGAAATGTAATGATCTTTCTACTACATACTGCTATCTACCAATGTCAAGGACAACTGAAGTAAACAAACCAAGCCAGGTTTGTGAAAGACTGAATCAGATCGATAGGAAAGGGGACTACTAAATACCTCATCTTCCCATGCATCACCTCCATTCAACCCTGGACCATTGGTGCACCATCTTCCCTTAAGAGAATTCAATAGAATTCTTCAATAGAATGCAAACTCCTTGAGGACAGGAACTATTTTGTTATTGTCTTTGTATCAACAGCTTGAGACATGAAAAATGCTTAATAAATTTTGGTTCAGTTGAATGAAATTCCACCATATCTACCTTATAAAGAATTCCTAAGATTTTCTGTTCTTGTCTTTCTCCTTCATTACCAAAGTTAATCTAAATACAAGTTAAATAGAAGTCTCACATGTAAAGGAATAAATTCAGGCTAAATTATTTTTGGCTCCTAAGAAAAACTAGAGACTTTAAAAAGGTGATATATAACATAGTCTTAGAGTTTGTAAGGACTTGGGTTTGGATTTTCTTTTTAGTTATGTAAACCCAGAAGGAAGTTAGTTGGTACAGTAGACAAAGCACCAGACCCAGAGTCAGGAGGATCTTGAGTTCAAATCCTGACTCGGACACTTACTAGTTATGTGACCTTGGGCAAGTCATTTAACCTTGATTGCCTCGCATCCAGAGCCATCTCCAGATGTCTTGATTCATATCTGGCCACTGGACCCAGATGACTCTGAAGGAAAGAGAGACTGGTGATTTAGTGCAGCACCCTTTACTCAAATCCAATTCACTTCCTTTTCATGACATCACCTTCCTGGTCTTCTTCAGGAATGAAGGACAAAAAATAATAATAATAAACCTGGACAAGGGATTTAAGCTCCATGATCAAAGTAAGAGCAGGAGAACAAGAATATGAAGACACTGAGAAATTCAGGGGTGTGGAGAACAAACATTCAAGTCTGAAAGACAGTGAGAGTCAAAGGGATAGGTACCATTGTCCAAATTGAAGTATCACTTTACATATATATATATATATATATATGCATATATATATAATATATATATATATATATATATATATATATATATATATATATATACCCTTGGGCATCCCAAGGCCTAAACTGAACCTCTCTCAAATATTTGGGCATCTGAGGATGAAGCAAAAGCTGCCAACACCTCTCCCAGATTTTCTGTTGGAGTGGGCTGTTCCCAGTGAGAAGGCAAGTTCTGCTAACCTTACAATGAGCTCAGCTCTTCCCTTCTCTCGGCAGCCTGGGTGGCCATTGTTTCCCATTCGGTCGAGGCTGACTCTGAGCAGAGAATAAAATAACAGCCTCTGGAAGCATCCTGGGGGAGGAAAAAGGAAGTAGGGAGGATGGTGAGGAGCAGAAGAATAGGGAAGGTGCAAGATGTTTGGCTGACCTTCTTCATCCAGATTAATCCCTTTCTTTGTATGACTCAAACTAATTTGACAGCTATGAAAGAAAATGGGTCTCTTTTTGTATCAAGTCCTGACAAATTTGTATGGTATATTTTTATCGTTAGTGTGTGCAGATGTCTAATGTATTTCTTTTCTACTGATTATAGATGCACACATTTAACTTATCCTTTGTTCACATACAATGAAGGAACTGAGGCACAGAGGAATTCATTTATCCACCAATAAAATCAGGAGTTAATGACTTGGTTAAGCAGCCAGTCTTAGGGTTCACGACTCAGTCTAGTAACCTATGCCGAATTTGGCAGCTTTACATCCTTAACTTTTCCCTTGTCACCAATGGTAATAACAGCTAAGAATATAGAACTTTGTAAGCACTTTACCTATTATTTCACTTGCCCTGGACACACAACCTTGGGGGGAGTGGGGGGGTGGAGGCTTATTCCCATTTTACAGATGAGAACTCTGAAGAAGAGATTAAATGACTTGTCAGGTTTTCCTAACTTCCTTACATCCTTTAGTTATCTCCTACTACCTATCCCAAGAGTATGAAAATGTTTTCAGAAGGAGGCAACAGGCACATAATAAACTCTTCAGAGAATCCTCCAAAGCCTCCAATCACACAAATCTCCACAATAAAATAGTCATTTTTTTAAAAAGGGATCATTTATTCTAAAAAAATTAAATTTATAGACATGGATGTACATATATATTCCAGATTCTGTCATAAAATTAATTGGATCAATGAACAACATATGGCTATACACATAGATAAATATGAATGTATAACATATACACCTATATATATATGCATATATATACATTTATATGTTATACATCTTATCTTCTATTCACTATACCAGGGGTTCTTAACCTGGGACTCATAGACCCCAGAAAGGGTCAAAATTCAGGATATCTGTGAATTTAGATAGGAAAAATATAGTTTTGTTTCAATATAATTTGTTTCCTTTGCAATCCTATAGATTTTATTTTGTGCTTTTAAAACTTTATTCTGAGAAGGGGTCCACAGGTTTACTCCAGATTGCTAAAGAGATTCATGATAGAAAAACAAAAGTTAAGAATATCTGCACTAGTGAAGATTAGAAGGAAAATAGAAAACTGAGAAACAATTTTCATAGCTAGGGATTCTAATAAAGGTCCCATTTCTAAAATATATAGAGAACTGAATCAAATTTATAAGAATACAAGTCATTCCTCAGTTGATAAATGATCAAATGATATGAACAGTTTTCAAATGAAGAAATTAAAGCTACATAGAGCCATATGAAAAAAAAAGATGCTCCAAATCATTCTTGATTAGAGAAATACAAATTAAAATAACTATAAGGTAACATCTTACACCAGTCAGATTGGCTAAGATGATAAAAAGAGAAAATGATCAGTGTTAGAGAGGTTATGGAAATATTGAAATATTAATTCTCTGTTGGTGGCATTGTGAGCTTATCCAACCATTCTGGAGAGCAATATGGAATTATGCCCAAAGAGCAATAAAACTGATCATACCCTTTGAGTCAGCAATACCTATACTAGGCTTTTATCCAAAAGAAATCATAAAGGATGGGGGAAGTCCCACATGCTCAAAAATATTTATAACAGCTGTTTTAGTGGCTAAGAATAGAAAATTGAGGGAATGCCCATCAACTGGGGAATGACTGAACAAGTTATAGTATATGAATGCTATAAAGTACTATTGTTCTAAAATGAAACCATGAAAGGTAAGACTCTAGAGAAGTATGAACAAATTACAGGAACTGATGCTAAACAAAGAAAGCAGAACCAAAAAAAACATTGTACACATTAACAACAACACTGTGAATTGATCAACTATGTTGGATGCCGTTCCTCTCAACAGTTCAGCGATCTAGGACAATCCTAGGAGACCTGTTACGGACTGAAAAACAAAGCAAAATAAAAAAATAAAACAAGCCAAAAAATCCCCACAGAATCTGAATGGATACCATGTTCACTTTTTAAAAACCTCTCATGTTTTTTTTCTGCCCATTCCATGGTTTTCTTCCTTTTCCCTTCGGCCTAATTCCTCATACACAAAATGTCTAATGCGTAAATACGTTAAACACAAATGTACACATACAATTTTTACCAGACTGTTCACCATGGGCGGGGGGGGGGAGTAGGAAAATGTGTATTTATAAATATGCAAGTATATAAATGTTGAAAAACTTTCATAACATGTGATTGGAAAAAATAAAATATCAATCAAAAGGAGAAAAGGAAAAAAAGGAATCACTACAAAATCACAGAGCAGGGAAGATTTGGGTTCCAGTCTTGATTCTGAAACATACCAGTTATGACTCAAAATAAATCACTTACATTTTCAAGACCCCAGGAATCTTATGGCATGCTGGAACAATCCAATGGCTAAATTTTCATTATATATATATCAGTGGTATCAAACTCAAATGGAAAGGATCCCTATAGATCAATATTAACTTGGAAAACCATAAATTAATATCATCTATGTAGTATTTTATTTATTATTTCCCAACTTTGTTTTAATCTGGTCCACCCTGGAGAGTATCTGAAGATTGTAACTGTGATTTACATCTCAGAAATCACCGCAAAGCAGATTTATCATTTTACTGATTGTTTAGATCTAAGAAAGTGGAGAAAATGACTTTGAGAGATTAAAAGTTTTACTCAAAACGACACAGTCAATATAAGAGCTGGAATTTGAGCTCCTGCCTCCCACCTCCAAATACAGTGGTCTGTCCACTATGCCATAGTGGATATTTTATTCTGTATTTAGTATTCTAACCATTTATTTCTGTGGCAGAATATTCTGGAAATCCCTTTTCCAAAACTAGAAATGCCATTTTTTTTTTGGTCTCTCTATTTTGTATCTGAATCACTGAATACCCTTGCTTTCTTGATGTCCAAGACCAATAGAAAATCCCTATGGTTTAGAATTTTGTTCTATGGTTATGTCAGGACAAATTGCTACTAATATATTCTAGTTCAGACTCTTCTGACTGGGGGTCTGTTTGTACTATTTTCTTTTGGTACTCTTCATATTCATGGGGGGGGGTGGGAGGAGATCCCAAAATTTCATTTTCCCTAAGTAGAACTGAACCCTTCATCTTTGGGACAGATGGAGTCTATTTTAGCCTTGACTAGTCAAAAAGGCCTACCAAGTTAAATCCTGACAGAATTTTATTTTAATTTGGCACTCTATCCTTCCTCCCACACCTTCAGAGCAATAATGAGAACAAGGTCACTGATATTTTTCTCAAATCACAGGATTTATGGAGAATAGAAAGCACTTGCAAGCCTTCAGCAAAATAGAAACAACAGAGCTTAATAACAAGTTGGAAAGAACTAGTTAAAATAGAATGCCACTGAACAGCAGACTGGGGTGAGCTCCTATTGCTCTCTGCCTAACTACCTGGAGAGAGGCCTCAACCCAGTCACTAGTCCTACCTCTACTGGGAAAGTAATTCTGGCTATCCAATGCACCTTTTTTCCTTTGGTATGATTTGTGGTACTTGCTACCAAAACAAAAATTCCTAATTATGACTCTACTTATTATACATACTCCAATTCTCCACCCCTGGACCCTGGACTATTTCTATTTACGTGTCCATTTTAAAAAAGGAAGTTATAATTTAAAAAATATAAGTTCCTACAAGCAGGGTAAGAAGAGGGAATTCTCCCCCCCCCCCCAGTCCTGACCCTCCTCCCATTGGTGGTCTCAAAAAGTAAAAACTTGAAAGTCATTGAGATCTAGCTGAAGGAAAGCGAAATGCCTGGATTCAGAAAATCTGAGTTACGGTTTTGGTTCTACTACTTACCAAGTTATTTCTCACTTGTAAAATAGAAATGAAGGGCAGATAGGTGACACAGTGGACAGAGTGCCAGCCCTGGAGTCAGAATGACCTGTGTTCAAATCCAGCTTCAGACACTTAATTACCTAGCTGTGTGGCCTTGGGCAAGCCAATTAACCCCATTGCCTTGCAAAATAAATAGAAATGAAAATCAGAAATTGCAACAACAACTGCCTCAGAGACTTATTATCCAGATCAAATGACACTATTTATTGAAAAGAGTTTTGTAACCTTAACACACTATTTATTCTCACAATAAAATATAAGTTCCTAGGAGGCAGAAGGGAAGGCACTATTTCTCCTTTCCTCTTTTATTTCCTTCCCTCCCTCCCTCCTCTCTTTTCTTTTCCCTTCTCTCCTTCCTTCCCTACTTTTTTCCTTCCTTCCCTCCCTCCCTTCCTTCCTTCCTTCCATCCTTCCTTGCTTATCCCTACCATCTTATACAATGTCTTATACAAAGTAAATTCTTGTTATATGCTTGCTGAAATGAATTTACATTATATAAGATCACAGTCTCATCAGACTGTCTTTAGGGAAAAGGCCACAATATTAAGCAAAAACCTAAAATCCAGTCTTTTTTATTATGATACCCCAGGGGTTTTGCTTGGTCAAAGGGTAATATGTAATGATCTAATTTTCTTATAATATGGTAACCTCATATTATGTGGGTCAATTCTAGCACTGACTTTGATCATTTGTTCTACATATCACTTTGTGATTTTTTTTAGGGGGA
Source organism: Macrotis lagotis (assembly GCF_037893015.1). Lineage (NCBI taxonomy): Eukaryota > Metazoa > Chordata > Mammalia > Peramelemorphia > Peramelidae > Macrotis > Macrotis lagotis. Next base: position 127,668,402 of record NC_133665.1, read on the forward strand.
AAGTACTCATATAATAACTGACATTTACATAACATGTTATATGTTTACAAAATATGCAGCATACATTATCTCCTGTAAGTTTCATGACAATCATGTGTTACAGGTTCTATTATCCCAATTTTCTGAATGAGGAAATTAGTATAGAGAAGTGCTTAGCCTATGGTCACATAGGGTATCAAAGGGACAACAGTAACTTGGGTCTTCTTGATTCCAGGTACAGCATTTTTTCAAATATACTACTTTAATTCTCAAATGATTACAGAATAACAACAGATTTTTAGTATTTTGAAGGGCACACAAGTTCAAGTTCATTATGGAGGTGGGAGAGAAGACTGTAAAGGCATCAATGGGAAAGACCTGTGATGATTTGAATGTTTTATAATACCTCTCTTCATACAAAGCCACAGAACTCTATTTATATACCCACCCAATTAGCCAAGATTCTGGCTTAATGATAATAATGAATAATAAAAATCATTTTATAATGATCAATAATGATACTGTCTAATCTTTAAGCTCTAAGTCCAATGACCTTGGTGTGAATCCAACTTGCCACAATTAGAAGCAGCAACATTTATGATATTAAAAAAATCATTTGCATGTAATCAGAATGTATAATAGTATTCATGGAGCTACCATAGTAGTCTGACTAGGCCAGGGAGATTAATTGAGTCCTACTGTTTCAGGTAATTTCCTTTTACTTTAACTAGAAATATCATTCCAAACACCTCTGACCTAAACACATTTCCTGAGGTGTTTAGAGGCATACTCTCCTCCCTCCTCCCCATTTTACACTTTATTTCAAAGAATCACAGCTAGAAGTATTTCATTTTTATCTTGGAATTTCCATTGCCTAGCCCTATGCCTCACTCATCAAAGGTGCTTCATAAATATTTGTTGAATTATTTAATTTGGGGGCAGCTAGATGGCACAGTGAATAGAGCACCGGCCCTGGAGTCAGGAGTACCTGAGTTCAAATCTGACCTCAGACACTTAATAATTATCTAGCTGTGTGGCCTTGGGCAAGCCACTTAACCCCATTTGCCTTGCAAAAACCTAAAAAAAAATTGTTTCATTCTCTTGGACTCTTTTGTGCTCTATGCACATAGTAGGTACTTAATAATGTTTATTGATTTCTTGATTAATGATTATAACATAAGTCAATATACATCACAAAGGCAAGGGATGCTAGTGTGATAGTTAATGTGTTCTATTGGTATCCTCAAAAGGTCAGAAGAATTTGGAAAAAGCTTCCCATACTTACAGAACCATTGAGGTCAAGTGGGGAGGATATGGACTAAAGTCACACAAGATGTGAAGGCATGGATGGATAACAGTCTACATTATGGAAGAGAACTTTCAAATCATTGAGATCACAGAATCCATTTGAGTACAGTCAGCTCAGTGTTTTTCTTTAATATACTATTGTATTGACACCCAGTCCTTGAGTATGAACCTCAATGAGGAAATAATGGTGCATTCAAATGATTCATGAACTGGGATAGTAAACCAAAACTTTTTCATTAAAAAATACTCTTATTCATATTGTTTTCTTTAATTTAAAAACAGAAGTGAAAACCAAGAACAACAATGAAAATAGGCATCAGACCACTAGATAAATGACTATGGGGCAAAACATCAACATTATAGATTCTATTGACCTATAACATTTTTAATGGGAGACTGCTCTGAAAGAGAAAGCCTAGAAGACAATTATGGAGTAATCTAAAAAACTGGGGTCTAAAATCAGAAACTTTGCATCCTAATAGATTTTACAGAGAACAATTTCAATAGGGAAGGCATTGATTATATAAATTACTTTAGGGAAAAAATGTCATTTTTAATTATGTTGACCCTACCTACACATGAACAAACAATTTTTCCAATTGTTCAAATCTGAGTGGAGGAAGAAAGAAAATAAAGTTATATAAAAACTTTATTATATATTTAAAAGGAATAGCAAGTTTGTATATACTAGATTTGTAGTTTCATGTACAATTATTTTTTTTGCTATTTTATCTTAAGAAAATACTTGTTTTATTTCTTCAATTCAAAATAAAATGAATGAAAAATTGTAAAAGGAAAGAGGCAACCTCTCTCTACATCAAATAGCAAATATACCATCAAATTAACATGGTAACTTCTGATGTGACAATAAAGAAAAGAAATAATTAAACCAAATTCAGCTGATTTGAGAGATTTTTTGTAATTGTTTAAAAAATAGAATTTCTAGGGGTGGCTAGGTGGCGCAGTGGATAGTGTACCAGCCCTGGACTCAGGAGTACCTGAGTTCAAATCTGGCCTCAGACACTTAATTACCTAGCTGTATGGCCTTGGGAAAGCCACTTTAACCCCATTTGCCTTGCAAGAAAATAAAAAAAAAAACATACTATTTAGAAATAGAATTTCTGACAGTGGGGACAATTTAGCCTAATTCTTTGAGACAGAGAGGTCCCACAAGACACAACCCAAAGATAGGTAACCCTCTAACCTCTTTCCTGCAACTGGGAGGGAGTTTATCCCCAGGATTGTTATTCACTCTTGTTAAGTAGAATTGTCTTAGAGAAATGGAGAAAGGAGGCTGGTTAACCCAAAAAGGAAAAAGGATTGCTGAGGAAGTAACAAGTAGGGCTGGATGAGTTGACTATTTATTTATTGGACTGAGTAAAAGAGTATGCAGTGAATATGCTGCAATCCTCTAGTCTAGTCACAGCCAGTCTTCCTCCTTTCTGCTTATCAACCAGTCTCTGAGATCCCAGATCAGCTTCTGAATGCCAGATTTCAAAACCATGTTTCAGCTGCACTGTCATCCTGAAGCCTGGGGCTCACCCCAGAACATGTAACTATACCTAAGACCCTCTCACACTGCAATATCTCTCTGTCTGGTCAACCCCTCTTACACCATAGATGAGTTCCTTCTTGGACCACACCATATTTATAAATTGGCCTAGGCTAGCCATCTTTCATTCCCCAACTGACTCTGCTTCTGACTTCCAGACCTCAAAATCACATCAGATACCTTCATTTCCTTCTCTCTGTTGGTTTTTAGTTCCTTGTTGTATGTTGCCTTCTTCCTTTAAAATGTAACCTCTTTGAAGGCAGGCACTGTCTTTTTGCTAGTAACTGTATCTCCAGTTCTTAGAACATAGTAAATAATAATAATAAATAATAAATAAATATTTGTTTCCTTACTTCCTTTCCATTGCCCTTAATTCCTTATATTGTATGGAAGGAAGGTGAGTCCTTGCCTGTGGAAAATCTCTAGTGACTCCCAGGCTTGGTGTAATTCTATATCCTGTTCATTTTGATTGCTACTCTGACAAAACATAAGGTTCTTCATCAGACTATAAGCTCATTGCCATCATCAAGGGTCATCTTCAGTCATCCTGATTCAGTCACTGGACTGAGATGTCTCCTGAAAAGAGAGTGAGGCTGGAGACTTAAAACAGCATCCCCCTCACTCAAATCCAATTCACCTGGCATCACCTCCCTGATGTCATGGTCTTCTTTGAGAATGAAGGAGAAACAACAGCAAACTCATTGCCGGTAAGGATTACTACTTTTTTTTGTATTTGTATTCAAGGAGATGGAAGATAAACTTGAATCCTGAAAGATACTTTCTCTGTCAGGCCTCTGCAACCTGCTCACACTGGAGTTCCTTCCACTCTTCCCTCTTCCCTCTGATTAGTCAATTCCTCCCAGAATGTCCACTTTAAGGAAGAATATGTATGTATGTATATATATATATATATATATATATATATATATATATGTATATATATATATATATATATACACACACACATATATGTGTGTCTGAATGTATGTAGGTATTTATTAAACACAGGCAAGTTCACTCATTCATTCTTCTCATAGTTCCACTCCTATCTCCTTCTCCCTCTCTCCATAACTTCCTTGTATATATTGTCATCCTCTATTAGGATGTAAGTTTGGATAAAACTTGGTGGTGCAGTGGATAGAGCAATACCCCTGTAGTCCGAAGGATTTGAGTTCAAATCCAACATCATCCACTAACTAGCTGTGTGACTCTGGGAAAATCATTTAACACCAAATGCCTCTCAAAAAAAAATAAAAGAACATAAGCTTTATGAAGGCAGGAACCATATTTCCTTTCACTTCTATTTGCATCTCTAATGCCCATCACAATGACTGGCACATTGTTGGTCACTTAATAAATTGTGGATTAATTCACTAATTTGTCCGTAAAGTGAGAGGATTGGAAAAGATGTACTAAGTTCTTCCTTTCAAGCTTTACTCCATGAACTATCATATGCAATGCCACTAGTTCTATGTATATGCCCTTCCAATTAACTATTAACACTATCTTCATTTAAAACATAGTACCTGCTTCTCCCTGACTCCAAATCCTATTTCTCTCTTTTGGGGTGTCCCCATCAGTTGTCACTCATAGCTGGAAAAAGTTCTCAGCTCTGTCTTTGAGAATACTTATTTTCTTTCAAGGATCATCTTGGGGACCACCTCTTCCATGAAATCTTTCCTGATCAGCCTAGGTGTTAGAGCTCTCCCCCACCTTCTAATAACTTCTAGTATCTTCTTATTTGAGGGTAACATTTCTCCAAACCAATAGAAAATCTATGATGTAAGAAACTATTTCTTTTTTTTTCCTTTGTATCAATGAGACCCTGCGGAGTGTTTTCAGAATAATAAATGCTTATTGACTTGAATCCAAAATTCTTTCCAACTTTAAATTCTAAGGTCTTAAATATAATCTGAACAAGTCCAAAAGAACTTGCAAAGCCATGTGGAAATTTAATTTTAAATTTTCCAATTGGGATTTGATTTATTTACCATCAGAAAGTTAAAGTTTTAGAATTTAATTTTATATATATATATATATATATATATATATATATATATATATATATACACACACATACATACACAAATAAAATCTTAGCTATTTTTAGACATAGAGGGTGACACAATAAGAACCTGGTAATTTTTTTAAAATTTCAGTATTTGAAAAGTCCCACATGTTCCAAAATATTCATAGCAGCTCTTTTTGTAGTGGCAAAGAATTGGAAATTGAGGGGATGCCCATCAACTGGGGAATGACTAAACAAGTTATGGTACATGAATACTATGGAATATTATTGTTCTATAAAAAACCATAAATGGTTGGGCTCTAGAGAAGCATAGAATGAGTTACAGAATCTGATGCTGAGCAAAGGGAGTAAAACCAAGCGAACAATGTGCACATTAACAAAAACGTTGTGAGATGATCAACTTTGATGGAGGCAGCTCCTCTCAGCAGTTCAGAGAGCTAAAACAACCATATTAGACTGGCTATGTTATCCCCATCCAGAGGAAGAAAATAGGACAAAACAAAAACAAAAAATTAAAAACCTTCAGAATCTGAAGAACACTTTATAAAAATATATCTCATATATCTCTTTCCCTTAATCCTAATTCCTCAAACCAAAAATGACTAATCTGCAAACATGTTTATGATAAATATGTATATACAATGTTAACTGTTTGCCACTAAGGGGAGGGGGGTGGGAAAGGGAGGGTGGAAGGAAATTTTGTAACTTAAAAATATACATATGCATATGGATGAATGTTGAAAAACTTTCATAATATGTATTTGTAAAATTAAAATATCAATAAAAATAAAAAATAAAATTTCAGTAAGTTATCTGCCAACTACACAAAAATAATTATCTCTGAAGCCATCATTTGTTACAAATTCAGGAAGAATTAAGGACAAACAGATTCAGTGCCAAAGAAGAGATGGAAAATGCAGAGAGAGGAATAGCAAAATATCTGTTAAAGGCAGTGGCGGGGGGCAGATTTGGAATCAGAGAATCTAGGTTTGAATCATGGCTGGGTGTTGGCTGTAAAGAGAGGGAACTGGGCTAGATGATTGCCAAACTATTTCTAGCTCTCTCCTTCTCTAAGTTTACAGTTTCAAAGAAAAGAAAACACTAGAATTGTGAATTAAAAACGTACTTTGTGCCTTTGATGGAATTAGTGGGAGGTAAGTCAATCAAGAGCAAATTCATGTGTTTTAAAATGTTTTCCCTCTCACTGTTAAGACTGTCTCAAATCCATTCCATTCTTGGACTCATCTGTAACTAAAAATAGTGGCCATTAACCAAGAAAACTGATAGTTCCCCAGGTTTTTGGCAGTAAATTCTCCTGTTAGGAGGTCTATTGACAATCATAGGTAAACTTAGACTTCCAGAAAACTGATTTGGAGCAAGAAAAAGTAAACTAAACAATTCAAATGCTAAGTGCTAAGAACCAAATGGGTGTTAGGTGGCACCATATTGAACAGAGCATCTAGCCTGGAGTCACATTTCCTGTGTGACCCTGGGCAAGTCACTTAGCACTATTCGCCTCAGTTTCATCACCTGTAAAATAAACTGAAGAAGGAAATAGCAAACTGGTTCAGTGTCTTTGCCAAGAAAATCCCAAAATAGGGGTTAAAAATTTCTGAAAAAAAAAAAAGAACCAAATCAAATTAGAATCTTTAAAAGTCTCAGTTCCTCATTCTTCTTCCCTGACTGGTAATTTGATGATCTCATTTTGAGATTTTCATCTCACAAAAGAACAATGAGAAATGATACTCTTCAGGAGCTGTTCTTAAACTGTCAATGGAAACTTTAGAAATACCCTTCTAGAACCATTGAGCAAGATTTCTACTGTCATTTGGCACCTGGGTAACTCTAGCTACAGGAGAGAAGGCATTCCTAATCCAATTTTACAATTTCACTAATTTGGAAAATGTCATTTGATTTATAATTCATTACTTCAAAAAATGTCTTGCTATTGAACCATCTGGTCTAAGCTGATTTTTGATTGTTTTTCTCTTATGCCTTAGCCTCCAAATAAAATATTTCAAGGTTTTAAAAAAGGGTTGAATTATAAGATAAATACCTTCCTTTCTGGCTCTCTCAGCTGTTTCCTCAAACCAAGTGGGCACGGTCATTTTAATGTTGGGGATTAAAAACTGTTATTGGCTTGCTTAGATTCTTTCATTACTTCTGGAAAGGACTAGCTCTTTCTTCCATAGGGAAAAAGGTAATCAAATTTGTAGTGGGAGTTATAAGTTGAGTCTGGTCCTATATATACAAATTCTTTGGATTACTGAGAGCTCTGCATCTGAATGTTTTCAAACCAAAAGGATTTATTTTTTGAGAAAGAGTGTTACTGAATTAACTGAATATTTCATTATCAATTCAACCCAAGCTACTCAACCCATTCCTGAGACTGGTGACAAAGTGATATGATCTGCTATTGTCTATATAGAAATCAAAACTGAACTATAGTGAAAGACTATAGTGAAAGAAAGAGGGTTTATGGTTTAGTGGAAGGTGAATTAATCCTGGATTGAGGAGAACTGAAGTAGAATTCTTGCTCTGACATAAGACTAGTCATTTAGCCCTTTTTTTTTTGAATCTGTTTTTAACTCTGTAAAATGAAGATAATGCTATTCCTCACTTTCCAATGTTGTTATAGAGAAAAAAACGTTATAAACATTAAAGGCTCATATAAAAGAAAATAGTTCTTAGTTTCTTGCAAAGACCATCCTATGGGAGCATGGAGGGGAAATCATTTATATGGAAATTAGCTACTTTTTTCCTTCCCTGTTTTTGAGATGGAGTAGTGTTGGTATGGCTTACATATAGACAAATTGTACACTCCAAGTTCTCTAGGGGATCTTAATTGTTTGAAAACCTGGTGCACTGTTCATACACATCAGTCATTTTAAAATTATTTCCTACTCTTTATGACTTCATTTGAGGATTTCCTGACAAAGATACTGGAGTGGTTTCTCATTTCCTTCTTCAGTTCCTTTTACACTTGAAGAAACTGAAGTAAATAGAGTTTAAATGACTTACCCAGGATCACACAGCTAGTAAGCATCTGAAGTCAGTCTTCCTGACTCCAGTTTCAGCACACTATCCACTGTACAATCTAATTGCTCAAGAAATATTCTTTCTGAAAACATTATTCCTAATCTTTTGTTTGGGAAATATGATCACCAGAATTATGTAACTATGTCCCCCAAGAAAGTCCCAAATAAACATGAGGCCAGTCTTTTCTGACTGGCATCATGCAGTTCCCTCCCCTATCATGGTCTCTCTGAAGAACTGATAGGTTAAAATATCTTTTCCCAAAAATGTTTTTACCTTTATTAAAACCAAAGAGCATTGAAAATATGAATGATATGTTGTTTCCATCTCCTTCAGAGATTAAGATAGAGCTTTGCATATATAAGACATTCAGTAAATATTAGATGAATGAATGGACTTCCATACTGCACTTTTTTCCAATCAATCAACAAGAATTTATTAAACCCTCAGGCACTGTAACAAGGTCCTAGAAATACAAATACAAACTAATAAATAGAAAGAACTATATAATAGATTTGAAGGTTCATGTACAATTAATTATCTTTTTTCTATTTTACTATGTTCTAAAAATATTTGTTTTATTCTTTATGTTCAAAATAAAATTAAAAAATAAAAAGTAAAACAGCCAGTCTCAAGAATCTTACATTCTATTGAGGAGACTAAAATGCAAGCTGAAGGACAGTCTGTTTTTAATGACCATAGTGGACTCTCCCTATTAATTCCTGTTGATATTTCTTCATTCATCTAGAGTTCTTAGAAAGCATTCCATATAATCTAAACTCCTGAATCATGTAATTCTGGTATGTTCTTGCTCATCATCTCTGGCTTGCTTTGCCAGTAGGGTATTCCACTCAGGTCAACTCATCCCTCTTTTATTACATCCTTCCTCTCTTGCACGTGAACTTGAAAAAGGAATTTCCTAATGAAACCTAGTTGCAGATTATTTCCACAAGAATCAATATCTTCGAAAATAAGTCTTAGGTTTAGGAAATATAGTCTCTTTCTGAAACACACATGACTGTGATGTTGAAGTTGAATCTTTAAATCACACTAAGATGGAAGGGATCTCGGAGATCATCCAGTTCACCCAATCTTGTCTGTAAGAAAAACAATAACTAATGTTTATTTAGAGCTTTCAAGTTTACAAAGCACTTTACGTATATTAACTCACTTGATCTATACAACAATCCTGCAGGCTGTTATCCCCATTTTATAGATGAAGAAACTAAGGTAGACAGCTAGCAAGTCTCTGAGGTAGCATTTGAGCTCACATCTTCCTGTCTCCAAATGCTATACTCTATCTATTGCAATGTCTATCTGTATTTTGACAAGTGTTCATAAGTTTTTGTTTGAAGATCTCCAGGGAGAAGGAAACTACTCTTTGACAATCTATTCAACTTTTAGACAACTCTGATTATTAGAACTCTGGTAATTTTTGAGAGTACTTTGCACAACAAAGAGATCAAATAAATCAATACTTCAAGAAATTTATTCAAACTATTCACTAGAAGGTCAAATACTGAAGCTAAAGCTTAAGTATTCTGATACCGTAATGAGAATACAGGACTCACTGGGAAAAGATCCTGATGTTGGGAAAGATTGAATGCAAAGGAAAAGGAGATAGTGAAAGGATAAGAGGGATAGATAGCATCACGGAAACCCTTCAAGAGATGGTGAAGATAGGGGCAGCTAGGTGGTGTAGTGGATAAAGCACTGGCCCTGGAGTCAGGAGTACCTGGGTTCAAATCTGATCTCAGACACTTAATAATTACCTAGCTGTGTGGCCTTGGGCAAACCACTTAACCCCATTGCCTTGCAAAAAAAAAAAAAACCTAAAAAAAAAGAGATGGTGAAGATAGAAAAGTTTAGTGTGCATGGTTCACGGGTCACAAAGAGTCAGATACAACCAAATAGCAACAAATAATTAGTAAACTTTCATTATACCAAGTCTAATTTAGTTCCTTTTTATGCCTCTTAGATCCAGGCAGAGAAAGTCTAGTATCCCTTTGAGAATATAACATTTCACCCACCTGAAAATAGCATCATTTGCCCCACAAATTCTTCCCTTTTTCAGGCTAGATCTTTTATACCACCTAGATCTTTTACACCAACATGACATAGCTTTGAGATACTTCGCCCTTCTGGTCACCCTGCTCTGAATGCTCCAAGTTAACAATGCTGCTAATGATATACAAAAGAATGATGTATAAAATGATATACAATGATATACAAAAGCCTATATGTGTTCTGGCCAGAAAGAATGCAGAGCATGGAGATTGGAGGAGAGGGAGGAAATATGAGGGACTTAATGAGGATGAACTGCATGCATAGAAAAATGATACTGTTAATATTCATATGAACCATCTCAGTTAATAGAGCAGGTAGAGAGAGCTTTTATAGTTGAAGCACAGGAGAAAACTGAATTCGAAGATAAAATATGGTGTAAAAAATGGAGTCAATAAGAAAAAAAGGGAAATGGAATGGGAGAAAGAAAAAGGAGAGGGGGAATAGTCTAAGATATTTCACATAATAAGATTTTTCTTTTATTACAATGAGCTAGTGCAATGATATGGAAGGGGGAGGCAAGGGGGAATGAGGGAACCTTTGCTCTCATCAGAGATGGCTAGGAGAGGAAACAGCAAATATACTCAATGGGGTATAGACATCTGGAGTAAGAAGGAGGGGGGAGCAGGGGGAAGGGGTGGGGATGTGAATAAAGGAGGAGAGCATGGACCATGGGGGGATAGTGGTCAGATATAACACATTTTCTTTTTCTACTTCTTGCAAGGGGCTGGGATTGGATGGCCTGCCCAGCACCATAGGGCCAGGTGGATTCTGGACCTAAGGGGTGGTATGGGGGCTCAGGGCTTCTTGGCCCCAGGGATCTGTCCGCTGCGCCACTCAGTGACCCTACAGCAGAGTCAGAGTGAAAGGAGAGAGAAAATATAGTACTTGGTAGTGGAGAAATAAGAAAGGAGGGAGTTGCGATCAGCAATGGCAACGTTGGAAAAATATGGAAGTAACTTTTGTGATGGACTTATCATAAAGAATGAGATCCACCCATGACAGAGTTGTTGGTGTTGGAACAAAGACTCAAGCACATTTTTTGTTATTATTATTTGGGGGAGGGTGCAGGGCAAATGGGGCTGGGTGGCCTGCCTGGGGCCACATAGCGGGGTGATCATTGGGTGTCTGGGGCTGGATTTGGACCCAGGTGCTCCTGGCTCAAGGGTCTGCCACCCATGCACCCCTACTATTATTACTATTTTATTTTATTTTATTTTAGGTCTTTTTTTTTCTTCTTTTTGGTTTTTGCAGGGTAGTGGGGATCAGGTGGCTTACATGTCACACAGCTGGGTGATCGTTGGGTCTACGGAGCTGGATGTGGGCTCGGGTGCTCGTGGCTCCAGGGCTGGTGCTTCGTCCACCTGGCCATACCTACAATTATTACTATTATTTTTTTTAATTTTAATTTTTTTCTTCCCCCTTTACTTTTTTTGCCCAAGCAAGTCTATCTATATTCATGGGGGAGGAGGGGTATTTTGTTTACTTGTAAACAAGTATATTTTATTAATGTAAAGAAAAACATTTGTACAAAATGAGAATAAAAAATAAATTAAAAAAAAAAGAAATCATGAGGAATGGCATTTCAGAAAAACCTGGAAAGACATGCATAAATTGATGCTGAGTGAAATGAACAGAACCAGAAGAACATTATACACACTAACAACATGAGGCAATAATCAACTATGATACTTCAGTAGTACAATAATCAAAGAAAATTTTAAAAGACTTGTGATGAAAAATACTATCCATATCCAGAGAACTAATTGTGGAGTTTAAATGAAGACCAAAGTTTATTATCTTCAATTGTTAAAAATTATCTTAAGTCATTTTTTCCATAATATTTTATTTCTTCTGTTGGATTTAATACCTCTTATAACATGTACAATAGGGATCTATGTTTAGCATGATTTTAAAATGTCAAGCCTATATTAGATTGCTTTTTTAGGGGAAGGGAGGGATAAAAATGTAAAACTTAAAACTGCAAAAAATGATTGATAAAAACAAATAAAATATATTTTAAAAAAATAAAAAAAAATAAAATGACAAAAAAAAAAGAATGCAGAACAGTAAGTGTGATTAAGTAGAAAATACTTCTTGATTTATCCTTAGAGAGCCTGAGTTCAAATCCAAGTTCTGCTTCTTACCACTTATATGATTTTGGGCAAGTCATACTCTGAATTCCAATAAAATAATGGACTTGGGCTAGATGTGGTCTAATGTCCCTTACTACTCTAAATTTATGATCCTAGATTAGCACTTCTCCAATGCTAGATGATATGCTTTTTAAATGTGGCTAAAGACTAGCAAGGGAGCAGTTAGGGTATGCCAGAATGTACAGAACACCAGACCAGGAGTCAGAAAAAGTCATCTTTCTGAGTTCAGATCTGGCCTCAGACACTTCCTAGATGTGTGACCCTGGACAAGTCACTTAACCCTGTTCCTTCAGTTTCCTCATTTGTAAAATGAGCTAGATAAGAAAATTACAAAAACACTCCAGTTTCTTTACCAAGAAAATCCTAAATGGGTCCATAAAGAGTCAGATTTGACTGAAAAAATGACTGAACAACAAAAGGTTAGCATGCTGCATGGCCACCAAACTTCCCAGATCAAGACATCACCCTCCTGATGTCACTTAAAGAATGAAGACTAAACAACAAAAAACAATCCTTAGAAACAAATTACTGCCTGGTCCCAATTATTTTCCCAGCTTGTACTTGTGAAGATGATAATATGTATGTCAGTAGGTCTTAATATTTTCCGTTATGCAGTGACAAATCTGAGTGTGGATATTTTTTTTGAGAAAAATCACAGAAGCTCTAGAGATAGTACTTCAAAGGCCAAGGATAGAAACAATTTCTGAGTTGGAATTCATTCTAAAATAATCCTGATATGTGGTCATCTGACCTCTCCTTGAAGACCTTCTGTTGGACCTCTTCTGAGATTATTTTGGACAGCTCTAATTTTGATGGATTCTTATTTTCTTTTATTGGGCCAAAATTTGCCTCTTTGACCATCCAGCCATCAGTCCTAGTTCTGCTCTCTGGGGCCAAGTAAAATACACCTAATTCTTCTTCCGTGACAGTCTTTCAAATGCTTCAAGAAAGTTAACATGCCTCTCCAAGTCTTCTCTTCTCCAAACTAAACATCCCAGTTCCTTCAACCATACCTTGTAGGACATGTTTTTGAGTTCCTGTAGCAGCCTTGCCATCATCTTCTGAATGCACATGGACTTTTCCATTTCCTTCTTTAAAATTCAGTATCCACAATTCTCTAGATGTTGTCTGACCATGCCAAAATACAGCAGAATGGTCAACTCCTTCATTCTGGATATTGTTTTCCTATGAATGAAACCTTAAAAAGATCCATATTTGCTTATTTGATCCCCATCGACAAGTGATAGATGGTAGCCAAAGTTTCTCTTCTAATCCGAATATACACTTACCCTGAATTTGAAAAGATAAATAAAGCAATAAAAACTGCTCCCAGGTCATATTTGAACTGTTAGAAGTTCAAACCACTGGCCACATAATTATTTCCATCTATATCAACCACAACAATTTTATTGGGGCAATCCAGTATAATAAGGATAAAAGGTGCTATACCTACCTTTGGTTCTTCTTAGGAGACGTGTGCTGGCCCTTGCTAAACTTATGAGAGAATAGTGGTTCCTGATTGATCCCTTGATTCTTTGACCCATGTGATGCCAGTAGTTCTGGCAACAATAACTCAAATCAAGACAAATCACTTAGTTCTGTGGCCTATAAAAAGTAAGAAGAGACAACAAAGAGATAATATATGCCCTCAAGACTCATCAACACTCCCAACAAAGAAGTCATCTTAAAAGATGCTAGAACCATCTTTCCTCATTCCTTATAGAACAAAGAAACCAAGCCTTCCTTTCTCAGTATATACTTCAGCCTATCACCTCTATTATAAGTAAATAACAACAGGGTTTCAGTAATCCACTTTTGAGTTTGTGACTAAACACCCTTTGGGGCCCTTATAGTGTTGGACTGAAAGTCCAAGAAAGTTGCTATCACAAATCAGATATTCTCTAAGTCTATGCCTACACCTTTAGGTTTTCTCTTGTGAAGATCATCTGGTAAAGTATTGTTTGGTTACGCTCATTTAGTTTCATGAAATTCCAAGTGATCATGATTCCAAAATTTGGTCAACTTTTGTCCACATTTTTTCTCTCAGTTAACTCTAATACCATATTCAGATGGGTGGAAAGTCTTTCTCTCCCTCCCTGCTTCCCCAGTTTGTTCTCCTAATAAATTGGCCCTAGCCAAGGACAATCGGACTTAAGAACAAACAGAGACAGGTCTTTGACACCATGTCAAGGTTAAACCAGCCACATCTAAACCTGGCTGAGGGCCTACTCTTGGCTTTCTCATAAGGGAGTTTGCTGTCTCTGGAGTGAGTAACCTTGTAGTGTATAGGTCTGTTAGTTGTTAATAGGAAGAGAGAGATTTAACAACTCTTATCAGTCTGGATCACCATATGTCCACTATTGGCACAGAGAGAAGAGCAGGAATAATGACACACTGGAAATAATTCAATAAACATTTCTTAAGTATTTACTATGTTCTAAGTACTAAGTTAGCACTTTGGCATTGGAGAAACACATTAAAAAGACCATTCCTGACCTCAAAGAGCTAACATTCATAGGTCACAGAATCATAAATTTAGAACTAGAAGAAATCATAGAGACTATTGAGTCCAATCCACTCCTTATACAAATGAAGAAATCTAAAACCCCAGAGTGTTTAAATGATTTGTGGAGGGTCATGCAAAAAGTGACCAAAGTAGGATTTGAGCTGTGTCTTCCTGACTCCCCAAAGAATCATTCTAGTTATTACTCTAGGAGGGGGTACATAGGATGTACATAGATAAGTAATTTCAGATTAAATAATGATAGTGAGAAAAGAGGAAAAGAGATAATCTAGGGGAAAATGAGGGGAGAGAACCCTTTAAGCTGGGAGGTTTGGGGTGGGGAGGAGTGGGAGAAGAAATTAAAGAAGAATTCATGAAGGAAGTAGTAACAAAGGATTTTTAAAGTTTACTAATAGAGAGAACTGTTCTACCAGCCTAGGAGGAGGGGGAGAGAAAATCATTCAACAAGGAACACCATAACGGTAGGGCAGGTAGGTGTCACAGTGGATATAGTACCATCCCTAGAGAGAGGTAGACCTAAGTTCAAATATGACCTCAGACACTTAACTATGAGATCCTGGGCAAGTCACTTAACCCCATTTATCTCAGTTTCCTCCTTTGTAAAATGAGTTGGAGAAGGCAATAACAAACCACTCAAGTACCTTTGCCAAGAAAATCTCAAAGGGGGTCGTGGAAAGTGGTCATGACTAAAACGACTCAACAATAAAATATGTCAGACATTGTACTGTCACAACGGCACCACAATGGCACCACCATCCTCCTTAGCTATCAGGTCCACAACTGAGTTATTAACCTCAGTTCTTCATTCTCTCACTGTCCCCCTCCTCACCCCAATATTCAATCTGTTGCTGAAGCCTGTGGATGTTTACCTTCAGAATATTTTTCCTACTTACACCCTTCTCTCCTCTGACACATGTAAGGCCTCATCTCCTCATACCTAAACTGTTGCCATAGTTTGCTGTCTGGTTTCCTTGCCTCAAGTTTCCTTCAAGTCTATCTTCCATTAAGAGGACAACTTTTTCTTCCTAAATCCAAGATCTATTCTTGTTATCACCACCCCTGTTTAATAAACTCCATTAGTTCCTTATTACCTCCAGGAACAAATATAAAAACTTCTGTTTAGTTTTTAAAACCCTTCACAACCTGACCCCTTCCTACCTTTATTCTTATAGTTTTATTCCCTACACCTATGATTCCAGTCTCCTTGCTTTTCCTTTGCTAAGCCTTTCTGGAGTTTTCACTCCCCAGTTCCCAATCCTGGTACATTCTCCCAATTGATCTCTACTTCCTTTCTTCCTTCAATTCTTGTTAGTTTTTTCTTTTCTTGGAGTCAATTGAAGTTAAAGGATGTGCCCAGGGTCACACTGTTAGTAAGTACCTGAGGTCAAGTTCTCCTCACTCCTCATTCCTCACTATATAAACTAGCTGTGTTGGCTACCTTCGATTTTCATCTAAATCCCTGCCTCCACCAGAAACCTTTCCCAATTCCCCTAAATGCTAGTGTCTTCTCTAAATAACAATTTTCTCCAAATATTCCCGTAAATATCTTATCTATTCATGGTTTTTGCATGTTGACTCCCCCATTAATCTGTGAACTCTTTAACTGAGTGTAATTTGACCAGAAATGTTTTCATTTTCATTATATTTCTTGCTTTAAAAATCTTTTTTGCAACACAACTAATTTGGAAATGTTTTATATGATTTGACATATACAATTGCCTTCTCAGTGAATGGGATAAAAATAGGAGGAAGGAAGAGAATTTGGAACAAAAATTTTGAAAACAATGGTAAAAAATGAGCGAATAAATAAGTAGATAAATGAATATATATCCTATATTTATCTATCAGTATATATTTATATATATATACACATATGCATATACATATCTCAATATATTTGTATATGCATATTCCTATATAGATATACATACAAATAAACATAGACTTATATATACCCCAATGACTGGGAGATATATTGCAAGATTCCTATTAAATGTTAATTGATTGACTTCCTGATACTGAATATATATACTGAAAAAAAAACCAAAATGTCCCCTGCCCAATTCAGGACATCAACTTTTCTAATTTAGATGAAAAATGGAGTGTGAAAAAAAATTTTTTTTTAAAAACAGAGTGTGAAGAATAATAATGTGAAATTAAGTTAGAAATGTAGATTGGAACCAGATTGTGGCAGATCTCAAATACTAGGCTAAGGAATTTATATTGGATTCTCTAGCACTTGAGAACCACAAAAGACTTGACCAGGGGAGTATCCTAGTCAAACCTGTAGTTTAAGAAGTATTGGGGCAGTGTGAAGAATGACTTGGAGATAGGAGAGGCTGGAGAGCAAGAGATGAGTCAAAGGTCATTCCAATAGCCCAGGTCATCCAAGCCTGAACTTGGTAGCAGAGGAAATGGACAGAAGGTTGAGTTGAATTGAATTGGAATTGGCCATGAGAACCTTTAAACTTGATACTAGGAACCACTGACCTTAGCTGCCTTCTGCTACTGAAATAGCTTTAGTTATCCTGAAAGTTGCCTTCTTCTCCCCTCTCTCACTTTTATCAATGAGGAAGAAACAGAAAGGAGCCTGTAGGTAATTTTCAAAACCATCAGGAACCAAAGGATGGCATGACAATTCCTTGCCTTGTTCTCCCATTGTGATAAGCACAAAAATTGCTTAACTCCTCCATCTCCTTTGATAACATACATTTAATACCAATGTTTTTCCAAGCATATAATTGGAGCCCAAATATTACACAGATCACAGGATCAGAGACTTAACCCTTTAAAGGACTTTTAGAGTTCATCTGCTCTAAGTCTTTTCATATTTTTTAGATGAGGAAACAGGTTCAGAGAGATGGAGGGAATATCACAGAGAGTAATGGAGTTAAATTGAAACCCATGAGTAGTAAAGATATAGTTAGAAAACTAATCATTCACTAAATAGATCCCTTAAGAAATAAAGTAATCTGTGAATGCACCTGACTGACTTAAGCATCAAAAAATAAAGTCTCAAATCATCTTCTTTAGAACCTGGCTTCATTTTGATGGAATTATGTTTGAATTTGTTTAAGTCATAGTATATATCATAATATATATCAACTCAACTAGTCTCCTTAAATAAGAAATTAAAAAAGATAGAGTTACGCCTTCCTCAGTCTACAGAAGCCTCTGAGGTTACAGGTTTTGAAAATGAGTTGGGAGTTGGAAGTTGGAAGAGTTGTATTTTGGGTTTTTTTTAAGCTCATGCAGTCCAATCCCTGCTATCCTTTGCCCTTTTAACTTTATTTCTTCAGTGTATAGACCTTGGAGAACAGAGGGCAGAGGTCAGGGGAAGGCATACAATGTGGCTTGCTATGACCAACTCCTCATCAGAGACAACCTGGTTAGTGGGTGATGTAAAATAAAATCACTCTTAGGACCATCTAGAAATAAATGAGATAATATTTGTAAAGTACCTAATATAGGGACAGCCAGGTGAAACAGTGGATAAAGCACTGGCCCTGAAATCAGGAAGGACTGAGTTCAAATCCAGACTCAGACACTTAATAATTACCTAGCTGTGTGACCTTGGGCAAGTTACTGAGGCCCATTGCCTTGCAAGAATCAAAAAAGTACCTAAGTGCTGGCAAGTAGTAGGTGCTTTATAAATGTCCATTTCCTCCTTTCTTTTCCTCCATCCCATTTTCCTTCCCTCCTATTCTTCTTTCCTTTCTTCTTTCCTTCCCTTCTTCCTTCTTCCCTCTCTCTGTCTTTCCTTTATTTCTTCCCTCTTTTCTTCTTTCTTTCCTTCCTTCCTTTTTACTTCCTTTCTTCCATCTTTCTTCCATCCTTCCTTCCTTTCTTTCTCCTTCCTTCCCTCCTTCTCTCTTTCCTTCCTTCCTTCCTTCCTTCCTTCCTTCCTTCCTTCCTTTCTTCCATCATCTTACCTGATCTGTGTCTTTTGGGAGCATCATTTCTTATAGCCTTTTAAAAAGCTCCCTGGGTGTGAGGGAACACATTAATGGAAAGTTCTTGTTGCTCCCACTGACACTTGAATTTGGAGCAGCTTATCTGACACTCAGAAACAGACTAGAGTATCTGACACACAATTGATTTCCAAGCTTAGAAGAGTTCAAGTCCTGCCTCTGATACATGTTGACTGTGTGAACTTGGCCAAGTCACTGGGCAATTCTAAGACTACAAATTGCAGAAAAGGTGCCAATCTGTATGGGCAAAGTGAATTTCCTCACCCAAGATTTCCCTAAACCAGTGGAATCACTTTTCAATCTCTACCCTTTATTTAACAAAAGAATTGGCTTATGCTTTAGACTAGATCCAAACAAAACAATGGTGTTACCAGGGAGTTCTGTGAGAGATGAATAAAACAAAAAGGGAGAGAAGTTGCCCTTTCTTTGACTTTCCTTGAAAAGGAATGTGTGCAGCAATATTTATGATTCTTTAATTCAGTACTACATAAATACACTGGCCTGGGTGATTTAGTACAACAAAAATCCTACTAAATGAAGGAGAAATTCTCTGGAGGGTCATAATTTCCACATTATTGCCTATTTCATTGACAGTCTCTGGAAGATTGTGTTGTAGACAAGAACTCTCTAATACAATTTCTCACCTTATCTCAAAATGAAAATCAGGGAAAGTCCGGATAGCATTCAATAGGAAAGTTAGCAAAAAGTTGAACCTCAAAATGTAACTATTATAGAATAACCCCCACGTCAAAGAGCCAACATATGGGGAAAGCTTCCTCCCTATAGTGACAGTCATTCCACACTCTCTAGGTCCTCTAGAAACATAGAGCACTTCCACCATTGTGAGACCTTCTGAGTGACAGGCAGACCTTTCCTTGTGTAATTACACCCATAATGAAATGTCCTTTATTGCTCTTCCCTAGCATCGCTATACTATCAGTCACAATATTCTATAAACTGCTTTGCTCTCCCTAACTGACATGGTTCCAGCTGTAGGTTCCACTAGTTAGGATACTAATTTGATCTTTGAATATGGAAAATTTCCCTTTGCCCCATTTACATTGGGGCCAAATTTACTTCTCATAAATGTTCCTAGAATTTATTCCTAGAAAATGTTCCCCTTTTGGTTCTTCATCATCAAAAACCATATGAGTACTCCAATAATTATATTCAAATCTTTGATCCTATACTGCTAAGTATAAGTGACCTTGAGTTACAAGATGTTGGGGGTTACTAGGAGGGCAATGAAGCGTTTCACATTAATCTTGGGTTGTTTGTAACTCATGACCAAAAGAAAATTGCTCAAGAATAGGAGAATCAGGGACTGAAAACAGGGAAATATTCTCCTGGAAAAGGGAGAAGATCAGCCATGAGGCAAGAATGAAGGCTAACTAATGGACAACCTCATTGTTCAATGGACAACCTGAAGCTTGAAGGTGGTGTATTTGGAAATGACTTTCAGTGTAAAAGCCAAAGGATGTATACAAGATGAATTTTTAATAAATATCTGTTCAATGGCTGTCTAGAAACCAGATTTCCCGATTGACTAGCTGTATGACCTTCACTACTCTGGATTCCATTTCCTTGAGTGTTAGGGGGTTGGATAAGCTGATCTTTAAAGCCCCTTTCAGCCCCTACTTTCTGTGAGTTTGGGCATCTAGTCATTTGCCCAAGCTATTCTAGTGCATAATAAGATAGCCAAATATCAAAACTCCCATGAAATCCCAGAACTGCATAAAGGAGACAAGCTGCCATGGCAAAACTCCACGCCACTAAGTCCTATTCAAGTTGGAGAGTGTTAATTACACCCTCTTTCCTTTCATTCAGCCAGCAACCCTTTTGAGTCCAAGGATTTGTATAGAAATAAAACATCGCTTTGTGTTTTAAGAGACCCTGGAGAAGGGTAAGTACTCAGAGCCATTTTGTTGTCTGGATGCCTACATCCTGGCTTTCACGGCATGCAAGCCATGTCTTGTTTCCAAATGTTGCCAAATAACATCAAAAGTTCCAGTGGTGCACCTAGTAACCAAATGTAGAAACACATTTAAGTGGGAGAAGTCTATTAACACTGCTGAGGCCAATTCTTCCCCAAGGAAGCAGAGGAAGCTCTATTATGGTAGAGAACAGGGAGTGGGGAGGTGGGAGAAATCTAGTTACCATAGCAACCAGCAGGTGCCATCCTCACCAGAGTCTCCCCTCCCCACCCCAATGGGGTTCTTTTTCCTCCTGCAAGCATCAGAAAGACTCTCAAAGGAGTGAATGGGTTAGGGCAGGAAAAAACAGGGGGGACAACTTTCAACTACTTCCCTAAAACTATCAGAAGAATTCAAATGACTTAGGTCTCTAGTCCTTACCCTCTCTGAAATATTATGAAACTCAAATGAGGTAATGCATGTAAACTACCTTTCAAATACTAAAGCTTTATCATTATATTATCAAATAGTAAAGCATACCCATTGAATGGGTAATAGCGCTCTCTCTCTCTCCTTCTTTCTCTCTCTCTGTCTCTCTCTCTCTCTCTCTCTCTCTCTCTCTCTCTCTCTCTCTCTCTCTCTCTCTCTCTCTCTCTCCTCCTTCCATGGTTTCTTCCCATAGAACTTAAACCTCTTGAATAAAAAGATATTTTCATTTTATATCTTTAGAGCTTACTGCTAAATGAATGTGTGCCAATAGGCTAGCTAGAGGTGTGATAGCTTGACTAGTTTTTATCTTTACTCCATGAAAATTTGATTTTGTTGCCTCATTGTGGCATGGAAGTGAGCCTGAATCTTCAAAGCTAACCTAATGGAGGGAAAGTTTTGCCAGATTCTACCAAGCTGAAAGGCAACCTGGCTATGTTTGGAGAGCTTCTTCATCATCTCAAGAACAATCTAGTAAGCTACAGAAGGGTTATTTGTAGTTCTGGGTTGTGGGGTGCAGATGAAGTACCCAATCTGAGGCAATCCCAGTTCCTAGAAGTATTAAAATCCCTAACTCTTTAAGGTTTATAAATTATTTAGTTCTTTTCATTGTTCTATATGCTTGGCTAGAAAAATCCCTAAAGGAGTTGTATAGTTCTGCTTGTCAAATTCCCCTATATTTTGTAATACTCTTTTCAATCTTTGGAAACAGTCCTCATTCAAGCAAAACATATATATATATTAGGTATAGAGAGCACTGATAAATGGAGCAGACAACTCTCAGATGTAGCAAATCTAACATGATTCCTCACTTCCCACCATCTCATTGCTTACCAAGTTTCATTCTTTGGGAAAATATCTAAAATTTAAAATGCTCAACTGATAGAGCTAGTTATGGGAAAACTGATTTGAGTTCACCTGCTGGTCCAAAAGGAACTGCATAAACAATTTCTCTTCCTGGTTTCAAATTGGGAGAAAGTTCATGACATGAAAAATAGAGGAAATTTAGAGAAATTGAGACCTAATGGGATGAATGGAAGGAAGGAAAGTAGGAAGAATGTTTTTGTCCTCAATTTTCTTTTTTTTTAATTTTATTTTTTATTCTCATTTTGTACAAATGTTTTTTTTACATTAATAAAATATTCTTGTTTAAGAGTAAACAACTAGCTGTGTGGCCTTGGGTAAGCCACTTAACCCCGTTTGCCTTGCAAAAAACCTAAAAACAAACAAACAAACAAACAAACAAACAAAAAAAGAGTAAATGAAATACCCCCTCCCCCCATGAATATATATAACTTGCTTGAGCAATAAAGTAAAGGGGAGAGAAAAAAAATTAAAACAAAAAATAGTAATAATTGTAGGTATGGCCAGGTGGCGCAATGGACGAAGCACCAGCCCTGGAGCCAGGAGCACCCGAGCCCACATCCAGCCCTGTAGACCCAACAATCACCCAACCATGTGACATGCAAGCCACCTGATCCCCACTGCCCTGCAAAACACAAAAAGAAGGAAAAAAAAGACCCAAAATAAAATAAAATAGTAATAATAGTAGGGGTGCATGGGTGGCAGACAGAGCATTGGCCCTTGAGCCAGGAGCACCCGGGTCCAAATCCAGCCTCAGACACCCGAAGATCACCCTGCTATGTGGCCCCATGTCCTCAATTTTCAAAGAAGACCACAACGTCAGGGAGGTGATGTCATGACAAGCACATGAATTGGATTTGAGTGAGGGGGTGCTGCTACTAAGTTACCAGCTTCACTTTCTCCTCTAGAGCCATCTGGATCCAGTGGCCAGTTATGAATCAGAATTATTGGAGATGACCCTGGATGCAAGGCAATTAGGGTTAAGTGACTTACTCAAGGTCACACAGCTAGTAAAGAATCAAGTGTCTGAGGCCAGATTCAAACTCCCATCCTCCTGACTCCACAGTCAATACTCTATCCACTATGTCAGGAAGGAAGGAAGGAAGGAAGGAAGGAAGGAAGGAAGGAAGGAAGGAAGGAAGGAAGGAAGGAAGGAAGGGAGGGAGGGAGGGAGGGAGGGAGGGAGAGAGGGAAGGAAGGGCAATGTAAGAGAAGGGAAGGAAAGAAGAAGAGAGGGAATAAAAAAGGGAAAAGAAGGGAAGGAAGGAAGGAATGAAGATTAGTTAAGGGGAGTCAAAAGATCAAAGAAAAGCAATTTTCTGGAATCACATGATCTTATCAGTGTAGAATGAAAACTTCCACTCATTCAGCATAATACCAGTGGGTTTCCAAGTGATCTTAAAGAGCTAATGTACTCATGTGGTTCTTAACAGATCCAGAAAGAAGTTTGTTCAAAGAAGATTTTGGCTCAGGGTTATTATTATTATTATTTCTGGTAATAAGAAGCATTACATGGTAAGTAGGTCAGACTTTGTGTCAGAAGATATGATTGGAGCTTGAACCTTAACTCTTTCTTTTATTATCAGTGTTGTTGATCAGTTGCATACCACTCTCACCTCATAGACCATTTATCCATGGGGTTTTTTCATATTTCCTTCTCTCGTGAATTAAGGCAAATAAAGGTTAAGTGACTTGCCCAGAGTCATATGGATAATGTGCCTGAGATCAAATTTGAACATAGGTCTTCTTCACTCAGGGTCCACCACTCTATCCTCTGAGTCACCTAGCTACCTGTACTATCAGTGTGACATAGATAAATTATTTCCCCCTCTCTGAGTCTCAGGATTTTTTCATGGAAAATGAGCATAAACTAACAACATAGGATTATTCTAAG
Source organism: Macrotis lagotis (assembly GCF_037893015.1). Lineage (NCBI taxonomy): Eukaryota > Metazoa > Chordata > Mammalia > Peramelemorphia > Peramelidae > Macrotis > Macrotis lagotis. Next base: position 127,692,178 of record NC_133665.1, read on the forward strand.
ATTCAAATAAGATAATGCAGGTAAAGTAAACTTTGAGGCATCATGTAAATGTCAGCTGTTATTACTGATACCAAATTCATGTGATGAACATTATTGCATGAGTGGGAAGCTTAAAGAATCTAGAATTTTGAAAGAACCTGACTTACCTAAGATCACACAGTCACTACTGATCATTTTCCTGATTTCTGAATTTCTAGATCTGGATAATGGCTCCAAGATTAACAATGCGCCTTCTCTTCGTGTGAAACAAAATGGCTTGATGTCCTTCATTTGGTTCGTTCAAGAACCAGGTGGTTGAACGCAGAGAGGGAAACATCAAACTGCCAAGTTGTTCTGCCAATTGATGCTTAAAAAATAACAGCTCCACAACCCTGAGTCTCATGTGCTGGCTCATATACTAATTAGCGTCCCACCCTACCCCCACCCCCTTACTCCCAACATCACTCAAATTTTTCTTCCAAAACTGGCTTCAGACATTAACCAGTTGTATGACCTTGAACAAGTCATTCAACCTTGTTTGCATCATTTTCTTCATCTGTAAAATGAACTGGAGAAGGAACTGACAAAGCACTCCAGTATATTTGCAAAGATGTAGTCTCAAAGACTACAATGTAATCTGTCCCAAAGAGTTGGACATGACTGAAAAAAATTAAACAACAGCAATAATTGTTCCTGTATAGAGTCTTCTCTTCTCCAGGTTAATTGTCCCCACTTCCTTCAACTGATTATGTTGTGACAAGAGGATAGGAGATGTAGTGGAGGGAGAGTTTAGAGTCAGGAAGACTACTGTCAAATTCAAATTCAGTTTCTAACTGGTGTTAAAAGCAATCATAAATGGAGCAGACAGCTCTTAAAAGTAGAGAATCTAAAATCATTCCTCTCCTTGCACAAGTCACCTAACTTCTTTCTACCTCAGTTTCTTCAACTGAAAAAAATTCAGGGATAAAAAATGCAGGAAGAAACAGAGGAGGAAGAGGAGGAGGAGGAGGAGGAGGAGGAGGAAGAAACAGAGGAGAAGGAGGAGGAAAGAGGTGAGGGAGGAGAAAAGAGGAGGGGGGAAGAAGTAAAGAATTCTGTTTGCAATGTATATATCTCTTCCCTTGTACAGAACCAAGTCCATTCTTTTCAATTTCCTCTAATGAAAGTTCTTGCAAGGAATTATCAGTGGTACTAAGAAAATCTTTTTTCCCTTTCATTATCTAATCACCTTATAGATAGTGTCAAGATAGACTTTTAGATGCAGACAGAAAAATGTTTTCCTCTTTATTTGTCGGATTCCCAACCTTGTCTTTCCATGTTTTGTAAATGCCATCTATCACAAATGTAAAAATCTATGGCATGTTAACAAAGTAGAATTATCCCCACACTCTCTATTCTTCTCTGATTTCATTGTGGCTTTTATAGTCTTTAGTGTGTTAAACTCTTTTCTGGAAGCTTCTTTCTGGTGCAAAACTGGCGGGAAAGGCTTTTATTGAACCCTTCATCACAGGTCAATGTTTATCCACATTTGCTGGTCCAGTTTGCCAAAATCGTACAAAAGAGATGACAGATTAGTTGTGATCACTAAACTGTGCTCTGAGATGTTGAGGGGATGTCTTTAGATAATCTATGAACAAGACAGTCTTTGGACCATGAGGAAAATGCTCCTAAGGGAAAGTCACCTCCATAGAGACCAGGAAGTCATCAGACTGTATTCAAATACAAAACACACACTATCAAATATAAAACAGTCATCCTGGAAATAGCTTTCAAAGTTCCTGTCAATTTCTCTCTTAACTCTTTGTGTTCCAGAAGTTTTCACAGATTGTTATCAGAACTGGTTAAGCTTCTGTGATCCTAGGACTGGAAGGCCCTTTTTTTCAGTTGAGAAAACTGATATTCAGAGCTGATGAATATTTATTAAGTGTACATGCTAAGTTTCCTGGGAAAGAAAAGGAGGCAAATCATAGTCACTGCCCCCAAGATGCTTCCTATCTAATGGGGGGAGACAACATGAAAATAAATCTATGTCTACACAGCTATTGTATAAGATGTATAAGATGCTCCTATTTATAAGACCCACCTTAATTTGGGGGCCCAAAATTTGAAAAAAAACTGTATTACATAAAGTTATTGAATTCAAGTTTTGTTCATCACAAAATTCATACAATTCCTTATCACTGTCAAAACTCCCATCCAGGGGCGGCTAGGTGTCGAAGTGGATAAAGCACTGGCCCTGGAGTTAGGAGTACCTGGGTTCAAATCCCATCTCCGACACTTAATAATTACCTAGCTGTGTGGCCTTGGGCAAGCCACTTAACCCCATTTTCTTTGCAAAAAAAAACCCTCCCATCCATTAATTCTCCTCATCTGTGTTTGATGATGAATCACTGTCTTAGGAGATGTTGTAGCTACTCTACTGCCTGTGTTCTGGTCTATGGTTGACCACAAGCACTCCCTGGGTAAGTCTGGGGTATGGATGCATGCTTAGTCCATTGCATTTAATGAACCTGAAGCACCACCTGTGTCCTCCTTTGAAATCAGTCACTTCTTTTTCATCATCAGTTCTTCTTGCTTCCTGCTGAACCATTTTGGTGGACACAGGAATTCCAATGGCTCTTTGCTTTTCAATCCATCTCTTCAATTCCCTCCCTAACTCAGGCCATTCACAACCTTCTTCTGCCAGGGAATTTTCAGTAGGGTTTCTTCTTTCCATAACCAGTCTCAGATTGTTGTCTCAGTTGGAGGAGGACCAAACTGATGTTCAGTGTCAAGATTTCCATTCAATTTTACAAAATGGATCACTTTGAACTTTAATTCACTGGAGAAAATCTTTTCTGAGCCATTTCTGGGCAGAATGTGGCAAAATGTAACCTAATAAGCCGGTAACAAATGCAAAACAATGAGTGCAAAGACAACAACCATGAAAAAGCAGGAAATACAAGCAAAAAAAACTACAACCACTGTATAAGACATTACCAGTTTTTAGACCCCAAATATTTTGAAAAAGCATGCATCTTATACATAGAAAAATATGGTAAATAATGGAAAAATAAAAAAAAAATAATTAGCAGAAGGAAAGCACCAGAAACAAGAGGGGCTGAGAAAAGCCTTCAAATTCACTGATATTTGGTAGGACATTAGAATTTGCTTATTTTACAGGCAGTTATTACTTGAGTAGAAAACAGCTATTCTAATCTAGGCTAATTTAGTGTAGTGTGATGCAGTAGAAAGAAAACTGGTTTGGGAATCAGAGGACCTGAGTTCAAATCCTTCCTTCACCAATTACTATCTATGAGCCTCAGTTTTCTCATGGCTTTCAAAGATTCTTTCTGGTTCTAAATCTTATGATCTTTGATTTTTGCAAATGGGGAAACTGACACCCAGAAAACTTCCACAGGTAATCAGAGGCAGAGCCTGGATTCGCTCATAGAACAGCCAGGTGGTGCCACAGTACATAGAACATTAGACTTAGAGTCAGAGAGAGACCTGAGTTCAAATTTGACCTGAGATATTAGCTGTGAGATCATGGGTCCAGCTTAACCCTGTTTGTCTCAGTTTTCTCATTTGTAAAATGAGCTAGAGAAAGAAATGGAAAGTCACTCCAGAGTCCTTGCCAAGAAAACCTCAAATGAAGTCACAAAGAGTTAGACAGAAATGGAATGAGTCAGAAACCACCTTTCTCTCCTATTCCGGAGTCATTTTCAATAATTTTATTGGTTTTTAATAAAATAAAGTTAAAATGTCATGATCTTTTCACTTAATACATAAACTTATTAAGTGTCAACTATATGCTTAGTACTGGGATTACAGAAAAAAATAATCCTTGACCTCAGAGAGTTTACAATGTTGGGACAGACAACATGCAAACTAATATATATATAGCAAACTCTAGACAAGATAAAAAGGAAATATTCACAGAAAGGAACACTGCAATTAAGAAGGTTAGGAAAAAATGAAACAAGAGATGGTATTTTCCTGGCTCTAAGACTGTCTTTAGGTGTGCCTCATTATTAATTTCCTTGAAACTTGTATATATATTTAGTTGAACCTTAAAAGAAACAGGCACTGGTGAGGGGGGGAGGGGTGGTTTTCAGTTGTTGGAGCAAAGAAGAAAGGGCATTCCAGATGTTTGGGACAGCTAGGGACAATGTCAGGAGCTAGAGATGGGGTGTCTTGTTTGTGGAACAACCAAGAGGCCAGTGAAATAACTGAAAGTACATGTTGGGTGCATGTAGGAGGAAAAACAAATAAATACAATAGTTTTTAAAAAGAATATAAGGTACTTGTTGGGGAATCAGGAGTGAGAAGACTGGAAAGATGAGAGGCAGTTAGGTCATGAAGGGGTTTTAATGCCAAACAGAGCATTTTGCTTTGTCCTTCATTTCTGAAGAAGATCACAACATCAGGGAGGTGGTACCATGACAAATGTGTGATTTGGATTTTATTGAGGGGGTACTGTGCTAAGTCATGGCCCACTTTCTTCTCCCGAGACATCTGGGTCCCGTGACCAAATATAGATCAGAACAACTGGTCCTAATGAAAGACAATCTGAGCATTTTGCATTTGATACTGGAGGCAATAGGGATCCACTGAAGTTCTTTGAGTAAGGGAGTGATATGATCAGATAGACCTGAATTTTAGGAAAATCAGTTCAGGGGTTGAATTGAGTATGGGGAGAGATTCAAGGTAAACTATTTCAATTGTCCAAACATGAGATGATGATGAGGGTCTGCACCAGGATGGGGTGGCAATGTCAGAAAATAAAAAGGTGTGTATTCAAGAGAAGCATCAAAGGTAAAATGGCAGATCTTGGCTATAAAGGGTGAGCTAGATTGAGGAATCTAAGATGATTCCCTGGGTTATGAACCTGAAGGTCTGAAATGATGCTGTTGCCCTTTACAGTTATAGGAAAGGTAGGAAAAAAAAACATCATTTGTCAATGTTGCCTATGTTATTGATTGATTCTGTCAATAGTATAGGTTCCTGCTACATGAAACTGGGGACAGTTAAGAAGAATTAATTATGTAAGTTCTTTCTTCAATCACCTAGCATTCAAACCCTCTCTAGTAGGGATCTAAGAAGTTACTTAACATTGTTCATCATTTATTGGCTTGTATCCCCCATCCACTAATCACTCTCTGGTATATTTACTCTGTTAGCATTCACTTAGACCTTAAATTCATAGTTAAACAATTTAATTAAATTAGAAAAATCATGCAAAAAATCAAAGAATGGTACATTCCAATCATTGCTGAACTCTTCACTCTCCAAGATAAAATGTCCCTTTCTGGTCAAAGTCCATTTTCTATCCTTATTCCCAAGACGGCATCTCTCCCAAAACTCCCCAAACTCTGAAAGTGAATATGAAAGACAGTTAGTTTGTCTCATTCTGTTTTGCCATCCCAGCACAGGGCAGAGCAGCAGAAGATTTCAGTGATGCCTTTGATTGTGGCTATCAGGTCCATAACTACATGGACAAACAGATCAGCCAAGACCTCTGACACTGACTATGATGTTGGATCTCCAGGGAACTAGGCTTCTCATCACCAGAATAGCCCTATAATCCCAGCCCCCCCAAAATGAATCCTACTCGAAAACTCCAGAAAAGCATCTGGGGTACTGAAATGACACAGTGGCTAGAGAGAGCACAGCCCAAAGTCAGGAAAATCTAATTTCAAACCTCAGACACTTACTAACTGTGTGACCCTGGGTAAGTCATCTAACTGCTGTCAGTCTCAGTTTCCCCATCAGTAAAATGGAGGTGATAATAATAGTATCTACTTCCCAAAATTGTAATGAGGATCAAATGAGATAATAAACCTCAGCATTTAACACAGTGTCTGGCAGTATCTGAATGTTAGCTATTATTAGTTACTATCATGAATCCCTATGGGACATAAATCTAATGCCAATAGGCAACATGAGGTAAACAAGACTGGGCTGCAGCCCAAACTACAATTGCTTTCTCATTCTTCTTGGCTCTCTGATTTCATCTTGTAAACATCCCACCAGGAAGTCACTTTCAGGACCCTTTCCCAATGAATGCATTCTTTGCACCCAAGTCTTCTGCAAGATATAGCCCAGAGAGAATGCTTGCCTATCCAGATATAGATGTGACCCCTAAAATTTGAAAGAGGGGATGATCATCTCTTATAATTAAGAGTCACTCCTTCTTATTTTTTTTAACAATCTCTCAAAGTCTTTAGTCACAGAAAGGTGAGAAATCCTCAAAAATATTGGGAGCATTTGCGCTGATCCACATCTCTACTTGCTACAACAAACTATTCAGGAATGTCAGAATCTTTTGCTTAGATAAACAAAGCCATTCCAAGAGAACCCTCAGCTGGGTTAAGAAGCAAAGCAGAGAGCTCTATGACACTAACTCAATACCACTGAGTCTTCAATACAGCACCCCATCTAGTAGCTTCCTATTTTAACTAATTATGCTTATCTAATTAAGCTGGATGCCAAACTGTTCTACAGCAGTCATTATAAGTTCTACAAGTGCCCTCTAATTTTGACACTCTGAGGCGAAGCTCCAGTTTCCACAGACTAGTTACAACTTTAGGAGTTTCTTCTTACATTTAAATTGACTGGATAGAGCTCATCTCTTAATTTAGAATCATAATGCTTTGTGGAAAATGTCAATGTAAGCACAAATGACTTAATACATAAGTGCTTTGTTAACTCTCTAACACTCAGAATGTAAGGGACAGACAAAATGGCAAATATGGAAATACTTTGCATGATTGTATATGTATAACAAATACTAGATTGCTTACTATCTCAGGAATGGGGAGAGGAAGGAAGGAAGGAGAGAATTTGAAACTCAAAACAAAACAAAACAAAACAAAAAATGCTAAAAATTATTTTTACATGTAACTGGGGGAAAGTAAAATATTATTTAAACTGTGAAGCATTGAAATTATGGATATAAAGAAAATTATTTTTGGAAGTGATATGAAAGATTATTTAACTTAATCACACACTATATATGATTGTTATTATTTTACCTATCTATCCCCACTTTTCCAACTTCATAACTAGATGAGGCCAGATTTTCTTTATATACGTCAATTAGAACTGTATATTTCAATAGATTAAATGCAAAAAGCATATGTAAGAATAGTCTTCTACTAAACCAAACATTAAAGAAATTTGCAACTCTATGTAAAACAAATGTCTTCTCCATAATTATTTTTTCTTTTGGAAACTATTTTCAAAAAATAGTTATTTTCAAAAAGTATTATTTGCATTAATTTGTAATGAATTTCTCATTGTTACTTTAAGATAAATGAATATTTAAAATTTTATTAGTTTTTAATTCTCAACAGTAAATGTTAAAATATATAAGCCATATAAACAAAATGGCATTTCTTGATGAATTTGGGTAACCATCATGAACAACAAAAATGTAGAATTTACAGCTGAAAATAATCTAGTTCCACAAAATTATTTTAACAGATGAAAACAATGAGGTCCAGATGGGGGAACTACTTTATTTAAAGTCACAAAGGTGATAAAATACCAAAGCAAGGATTTGAACTCAGAGTCTTAAATGTTTTATTTGTTTTTCTCCCAATCTATTTTTTCCCTCTCTTTCAATTATACTTGATTGAACCCGAGTATAATTTTACTTCAGTTTTCAGTCATATTTGGACTCCAGCCTAGGCTCTAGCTTTGAGTGGCATAATGGAGTGACCTGAGGTCTGAAGACAGGAAGACTCATCTTCCTGAGTTCATATCAAACCTCAGATCCATGACTCTGGATAAGTCATGTAATCCTGTTCATCTCAGTTTCCTCAACTGTAAAATGAACTGGAGAAGGAAATGACAAACCATTCCAGTTTCTTTCCATGAAAACCCCAAATGGGGTCATGAAGAGTTAGACATGACTAAACGACAACAACAAATGAACTAGTTTCCATTACTCACTCTCTGGGAGATCTTGGGCAAGTGGTAATCTTTTTGATCCTCAGTTTTCTTTTACATAGAAAGCCCTTAAGAAATATTTTTTAATTGCGATGAACTTCTTCATCCATAAAATGTCAGCTTGGACTAAATGTCATCTAAGTTTTCTTCCAACTTCTGAATTCTTTGTATCTGAGTAAATGACACAGACACTTGGTGCTATGAAACTTCAAGTCACCGATTCCTAGCTTACCTTTGTAAGATATTTGGTCCAGGGATTGCAGCTTGTTGGTACTAATGATGTTACCCCTGAATGCAGGAGACTTGGTATTAAGAAGCTAAGAACATTTAAAACAAGAAAAGAATATTTGCAAAAAAATTATATCACCTGAAAGGAAGAGGGGAGAGAGTACTCAGGAAGTGAGCAATTAAATGCTGGATAGGATTGAGAAATTTAAAATTATTATTATTTACTTAACAAAAAACTATTTTCTCTCCCTCTTTCCTCTCCCCTCTCCATTAGAGAAAGAAAAGAAAAACAAAACCCCTTATAACAAATATGTTTAGCAACATGGAAACAAAGTAAAGACTGACAGATTGCTTTCTGTGGGGGAGTGAAGGGAGGGAAGTAAGATGGGGGGGGGGGGAATTGTAAAACTCAAATAATATCTTTAATAAAAATTAATTTAAAAAAATATGTTTAGTCCAACAAAATTCACCCCCCCCCTTTGGGCATGAACTAAAAAATACTAGGTAAAATTTTGCACCCTGAATCTACTATCTGTCTAGAGATGGAAAGTATGGAAGAAGAAAATGACCAAGAGGCTGCCATATCTGGGGCCTGAGAGATCAATGTTTTCTTACAGACAGAGCTTCAGGTGAATGATGAGGTCAGAAGACAGATTGCAAAGGGCTGAGAGATGAGAGAAGAAAGAAGCAATGAGTATAGTCAACTTTTTCTAGGGAGGTATTATGAAAAGGGACAGTAATTACTAACCTTTACTTTATGAATGAGACAAGTACTTTAATGAGTCATAACAAGAACAATCCCTCTAAAGATATGATTGTGACCCATCCCTGCCTCAGCCTATGGGACTCTTGCCCATGCTTCTTGAAAACTCAATTCAGGGGATCCTCTCAATGCTTGGGGCTTTCCTTTACAGCTCTGACACAGTTTGGACATCAGTGGGCCATTGGGCCTTTTCTTGAAAACCCCAAAGTGAAAAATGGAACAAGAGATAATATTTTCCTGGCTCTGGGGCTATCTTTAGGTGTGCCCCATTATTGATTATATATATTTCTCAAAAAAAAGTTTTAATCTGAACTTATACAACCACATTCACACTGACTCCAGACACAAATAATTTACCTTCTCCTCTCCTTAAACCTTCAGGTTGAGGGTTGAAGTTTGTATAAATGGTCAAAATTTCAAATCCAAGCTCTACTATTCCATTCACATTTTTAATTTTTTGGGAGGGAAAAAATTCAGGAAAAGAAGATATCTGATGAAAGTGCTTTGAAAACCTTTAAATACCACATGCTTGAATTGGTAGATTATAAAACTATTTTTTTTTATTATGGCTCTATAATAGGGCTGGAAGTCAGAAGAGAACTCTAATCTCTCTCTGCTCCTAAATAACTTGTGAACTTGGGCAAGTCAATTAGATGCCCTGTTAGCTTCTCCAAGTGTGGTCTGAGAACCTCTGAAGATTCCAAGAATATTTCAAGGGAGTCCACAAAGTCAAATATGGGAAATATTTAATAATAGAAATAATAAAATATTTTAATTTTGAATTTGATAAATATCAACAGATATAACCCATAATGCCCACTGCATCCCTCCCCTAATTTTATCATTTAAAATAGCAGCAGTTATAACTACAATTCCCCTTCATGGGGATCTTTCGCTTTTCTTCATCCTTTCCCCTAATTCTGGTAATAACTAGAATCTCCTCTCTTTCCAGAAAACACTACAACCTTGGCCACCCTAATCAGTACTGGATGATTGTTCTCTATCCACCTACCTTTCCTTCCCCCCCTCTCCCATTATACAGTGGACCAGGAGGAGGAGTATATATAATCCCTGATTCTCTTTATTGTTTCCAGACCACTGCTTTGCCAACATCACTACATAGTCTCTCCTCCATCTGTCTTTCTCATCTTGTCCAGGTCTCTCTCTCTCTCTCTCTCTCTCTCTCTCTCTCTCTCTCTCTCTCTCTCTCTCTCTCTCTCTCCCCCCCTCTCTCTCTCCACACACACACACACACACACACACACACACACACAAACAGATGTTCATACAGAGAGTCATTAGACACACCTCTCCTTTACTCCCTTCTCCCCCTCTGCCACCCCAGGCATAACATTCACTATGATTCCCACCAGGAATATCTTACCTCTATCTTCTCTCTAATTTCTTCCACTGATGAGAGAATTTTGGAGTTGTCCTAGAAAAATCCATGCCCATGCCCTTGCTCAACGAAAAGATCTTAAATGTTTTTCAGTCCAGCACAAAATCAGCTTTAGAATATTTCTCCATCTAGTCACTTGTCTCACAAGCTTCACCAGAACAATAGCACTCACCTCCCAAGCTATTGTGAAGATTAAATGAACTAATATTTCAAAAGCATTTAACATAATTCCTAAGACATAAGTGCATAATAAGTCCTTCTTTCCTTCCTTCCTTCCTTCCTTCTTTGTATATCAAGAAATCAACCCAATATGGCTTAGACAATATGATTTAGCTAACTAGAGGTTGGAGCAGGGGGAAAATCTGGGTTTTAATCCCACTTATTAGATATATAATTCTGAAAGTCACTTAACCTCTTAAAGGCTCGGTTTCTTCAGTCACAAAATGGAGATTCTAATACTTGCTCTTCCTTCCTCAGAACTGTTGCAAGGAGAGTGTCTTGAAATATTAAAGTACCATATAAAATTCAGGTACTCTTTACTACCCCCACTTCCAGCCCTGGGATTTGGCAACTTTCATCCACCTTCATCCTTAAACACTCACTGGTATAATTGTCCTTGGACAGAAATCACATTCTGTAGAATTTCTTTATCTTTTCTTTTTTCCTAAAGAAAGAAATCATCTTTCAGAAGAGTAAATAAGTTAGAAGGACTCTGTCTAATCCCTAAAGAATGTATCCATGGACTTGAGTCTTTTCCAAATTGTTATAGAATGGTATGGGTGGCTCATCATTTAAGAGTTCCTGAGGGTGCAAAGATGATCCAAAGATGGTTTGGCTCTGATGGAGATCATAGAGCTGTTTGGCTCACCCTACATCCTGGTCTCTTGGAGCCTATAGAACTATCTGCAATGAAGATAAGTCTAGAGGATCTGCTTCAGTCTGGAGTTGCTGTGGAAGTTGAGTCACTGCCTCACTGGTGGGCAGGCTGTCTGTAAGAGGACAGGTTGGTCCTGAGTTTTTTCCCTAGTCTATTAAGTGGAAGGAAGCCCACCCCCACCCCAAGAAGGAAAGAATCCTTGGACAACTTAGGTCAGTTGTTTTGTCTTCCCATACAATCAATCAGCAACTATTTTATAAGTGTCTACTCTGAGTCAGGCACTGTAAAGATAGAAAGCACTGAAGATAGAAAGACAAAAGTGAAATGTCCCTTAGCTTCAGGGAGATTACATTCTAATGGAAAAAAAATAGTAACATATATGTGTGAAGAGTATATATACATACTTACATACACACGCATACATAAATACAAGGTACATTGGGGAAAGAAGATACAATTGAGAGGATCATGAAAAGTTGTTCATCTTAGTCTTGAAAGAAACCAAGAATTATGAGAGAGAAAAATGATATGGGAGTTCAAGTCAGAGATGGAAGAGAGAAATGAAAAGAGGAAATGGATCTTTTTGTCTTAGGTGTAGAAAGAAGACCAGTATAGCTGGATTATAGACTATTTAGAAGTGTAAGAAGACTGGGAAAGCTAGAAGCAACCAGCTTGTGAAGAGATTTAAATGCTGTACAGTGGAGTTACCTTTGATCCTAGAGGTAATGCAGAGTCCTTGTGGCATATTAAGGAGGGGAGGAGTACACAAATAGACCAACACTTTAAGGAAATCGCTTTGGGAATTGAATGGAAGATGGATTGGAATGGAGAAAGATTTGTGATAGGGAGACCAAACTGGGACAAACAAGTAGTGACAAGAATCCATATTAAGGTCAGAGCTATATAAAGAGAAGGAAATATTTGTGGAAGATGTTATGAAGACATTAATGGCATGGTTTGGCAACTAAGTGTATATGAGAGTGAGGGTGAGTAAGAGTGAGGTGTTAAGAATGATGGCTATCACGAACCTGAAGAAAATAGGAGTTTTGGCTATGCTCCCAACAGTAATGATGTTGAGTTGGGGAGGAAAGATCATCAAACCCCATGATGGGTTTGAGGTACCTAGGGGATATCCACTTTGAAATGGGAAGTAGACAGTTGTATAAATGTTTGTGTGTGAGTGTGTGTGTGTGTGTGTGTGTGTAGGACAGAAGCTCAGAAAAGAGATTAACTGTAGATAGAGGAGGTTATCTTCATAGATATGATTATTGGAGCTATGGAAACTAATGAGGTATGGAGGTGAGAAAATCCAGTTAAAGGAAAAGGCAGCCTTGCTTGGGCAGAGCCTTGAGGAATATCCACAATTAGGGGTCATGGAATAGATAATGATATGGCAAAGAAGACTGAGAAGGTGGCATCAGAGAAATAAAAGAGAATCAGAACAGAGCTCTGTCATGAAAATTCAGAGTGAAGAGTCTTTAGTAAGAGAGGGTAGTTAACCGTGTAGAATACTCTGGTTTCTCTTCAGATCACATAAATCTTTCCCCCTAACCATGTAGAATTCTGAAGAGAAAGGGCAGGTGGCAGCTAGGTACCACAGTAGTAAACTAAGTGGTTCAGTGGAACTGAAGTAGAACACAAGAAGACCTGAGTTCAAATCTAACCTCAGAAACTTACAAGCTATGTGACCCCAAGTTACTTAACCTCTATCTTAAATTGCTCAAATTTAAATGGGGGGGGCAGCTAGGTGGCACAGTGGATAGAGCACTGGCCTTGGAGTCAGGAGTACCTGGGTTCAAATCTGACCTCAGACACTTAATGATTACCTAGCCATGTGGCCTTGGGCAAGCCACTTAACCCCATTTGCCTTGCAAAAAAAAAATCTAAAAAAAAATTTAAATTGGGAATATTAATAGCACCTAACTCCCAGGATTGTAGTAGGGATATGAAATCAGATACTATTTGTAAAATATTTTGCTAACAGTTAGGGAGAGTTCTAATAAATCTTAGCTATAACAATTTGACAGTTAAAAGATTACTGATAACTTGGAAAGGATGGTCTTAATTGAGTATTGAGGACAGAAGCCAGATTCTATAGTTATTTTATTGTTCATCCTTCTTTGAAGAAGACCAACAAGATGAATGAATTGGATTTCAGTGAATCAGAGTCACACAAAGGCATTACCTCCACTCACTTTTTCAGAGTCATCAAAGTTCTAGAGCAGGCAAAAACTCAAGATAACTGGTGATGGTCCTGGATGCAATCAATGATCTTGGCATCTTCAATGTCAGACCAAGCTCTAAGCTTGGCCATGACCTGCTTCAGCCTCCTTCAAGACTATTGGAGCAATTTGTTTTTATCTGTCACTCTGTGACTTCACATACTTGGAGTAGACATCCACCTAAGGCCTGTCATTTATCCTTAACCTAGTTTAGCTCATCTAGCAAGAGGGTTTTACTGGGGTGTGGCTGCCATCCATGCTACCGCTTCTTGGAGCCACAGGAAAGAAAGTAGAGAAGCTTAGAAGAGAATGAGAAGAAAGTAAGGATGGCTTTTTCAAGGAATTTGTGCGAGAAAGGGAAAAGAGAGATAAGATGATTACCAAAGGGAATGGCAGGTTCTATAGTGAGGTTGTTAAGCATGGGGGAGATTTTTAGCAAGTTTGTCAACTGTCTGAAAGGGACTTAAAGATAAGGAGAGATTTGAAGGTTATAAAACCAGTAAGGGATAATTTTTGGAGAAGCTTGTTGAGAATGGAATCTAAGGTAAATATAAGGAAGATAGACTTATAAAGATAAGGACCACCTCTGCTTCAGAGACCAAGGGAGAAAATAGTGGGAGGTGTTGTCAAATAGTTGTGAGATGAGGAGGAAAGGAAAAGAGGGAGCTCAGAAAAATTCATCTTAATTTTCACTGTAATAAGATATCCAGCTGAGGGAAGGGACAGCTCATGTTGGAGAAAGCCATGGTAGTGAATAGACAGAAAATCCTTAGAGAGGAGGGAAAGTTTTATCTGGTCTAAAGTGAGGGTTCAGTTAAGATTAGATAACATAAATTTGTAGCTGACCTAATCAGCACAGTTCTTTGACTTCCTCCAGATCCTCCCTGAAGAGGAGAAAGATGTTGCAGAGGAAAGAGCAATCCTAGGTTGTGGAACTTGGCAAGATGGGTCACAGAAAGAAAAAAATACTTTAATATCTTCATGATGCAAGTGACACCAGTGACCCTGAAACTAATTTGTAATCTGGAAACGCAGATTGAAGTTCATGACATATCCCTAAGTCTCTCCTCCAGTCAGCTCACTCAGTCCAAGGTCACCATTTTCGCTGCATACACCTAAGGTATTTCTTTAGCCATGATGAAATTCAAGGTTATTTTGGTCATTAGTCCCCTCACCCTCAATTCCATTGATAAAAAAATCCTTTCACTGCCATTGAACTCAACAGTTTTACTAGCTCCTTCCTCCTAATAGTTCTGAAACTCATAAATTATAGGAAGGAAACTAAAGGAAAAACAAACAAGAAGGAAAGAAAGTGGAGGGGGAGAGGGGTGGGGAAAGTTGATGAAACCTGATTTTCTGCTTTGAGTGTGAGAGGCAGAACTTATTCAAGTCCATACAGGCACCAAGAAATGTGTCAACCACACCCCCTCCAAAGCAAAGGAAGATATTTTCTCTGTACTGAACTGGCTAGTCGAGGTACCTCATGTAGCCCATGGAGCTGAAGTGTATCTCATGGTCTCTGGGTCTCCAGTGTATTCTCCTTTGTTGTACCTGGCAACTTCTTGACTTCAGAATAGGCAGCCAAAATACCTCTGAAAAGGGTGTGTTTTTGAAAGAATAAAAGACTATAACTCTCAGACTGAATTTGGGTGGCTCTCATATTTCAAAGGAAATTCCAAGTCCCTAATAAGAATTTCCATTGCCCTCTGTGTATTTGTGGGCTTTGTACCTCTCAGCATTGCAGATGCACCAATTAAAGCATAGGGAAATCATGCCATTATTTTAAGACAACCCAGTCAAATTTTGAGAATGAAGCTTGCAATAAGGATGCACCCCCTGAATTGTTTGGAGTCTTTTGTTTCTGTGGCCAAAGGTCAAAGAGCTTTCCCTGTTCAGCAATCACTCCAGCATTCATCTTTCTCATGGGGTGTGCCAGTCCACAGGCAGTGAGTTCTTCTCAGGGACATACCTCCACATTCTTCAAAAGTCTATTTTTGGCTGTCTTAAGTATTTAAAGAATAGCTGGAGCTCATATGTAGAAATAACCCTTTCCTTTCCCATTGCTATAGGCTTTTGTCAGTTTAAAAAAACGAATTCTCAGGCACTGAAACAACCTCCAGAAATCTTAGATTAAACTCTACCCTGATAGTAATTGACCCTGCTTCAAAAGCCCTTGGGTGTATTTTCTGGCCCAGTAGAAAATAATATATTCCATGCAAATTTGCAATGGCCTTTCTCATATATCATTGTCACATGTCAAAGTTTATTATATCCACTAATCCTACTTGCCCTGAGGTGTAGTAAGAATTGTTCAAGACAATAGCTGATTCTAAGTAGGCAGAGGCCTGTAATGTGATTGAAAGACCATGATAAGGCTCTTTTTGCCCTATGACAGATCCCCTAAAGAGCACAGTATAGTGAAGTGAGCCCAGAATTTAGTCAGAGAATTTCAATTGAAAACCAACTCTTATAGATGACCTTGGGCATGTCACATCACCTCTATGACACTTGGTCTCCTCATCACCTAAATACAATTTGTACCCAACTGGAATAATCCATGAGATGGGTTAGCTTTACCTTACAGGTTATAAACTAGTGTCAATCACCCTTACTGATGATTTGACCATCAAGAGACAGGTTAACTATACTGAAATGTCAAATAACTGCAAATGTGCCATGCTGACCATTAAGCCATCAAGAGAAGATAAGTTAGCTACAATATGTTGTCACATAATTATCACACAAAAAAATGACTCTGCCTTTGCTCGGAGCACCATCATGCTTGCTGTTAAGGGAGGGAAATCATATCCATAAGGCCAAGGACTTCTGCAACATCCAGACCTTCACCAGTAATCTTGTCTCCCATTGATCAGGTTATGAGGTAGAATGGTTCTGGAAAAGACAAATAAGAAGGATGTCTTTTAACAATATTACTAGAATAAGCATAATATGAAAGTCATGTCATCATGAATATGATAACAAAGTCCTCTTTGATTATGAAATATGAACATCATCATCATGATTGGACTAGATAAGAGATTCTTAACAGAGAGCCTTGGTTTAAGAAAGTATTTTTCAGATACCTTCATTAACCTGAAATATTTTATTTTATTCATTTAACAGTATTAATCTGAGAAGAGGTACATTGGTTTCTTCAGACTGCCAAAGAAGTCCATGATACACACACACACACACACACACACACACACAAAGGTTTAAGAATTTTTAACTTAGTTGATATCTAAGGTTTTTTCAGTTCTAAATCTTTGGTCTTAAGTGACCCAAAAGTCACACCATTTGCGTCATCTTCTCAGTGACAACAAAGACTATTCCAGAGAGACAATACTAGACTAGGCAGCAAAGGTCTAGGTTCTACCTCTGGATCTGGCACAATTAGATCTGTGAATTTGGATATGCCTGAAATTCAGGTTACTCATCTTTGCAATGAAAAGGTTGAACCTGCCAACCCCAGAGGAAACTGCTTCACTATCTGAAAGTAAGAATACCTAAGTTGAATCATTTAATGATGGGGAGCTTATTGAATATGTATTTTTATTAGAATGAGGTCCTTGACATCTCTCTATTCCTGCCTGTATTCCTCATAAATCTACACAGAAGCTGCTATGAATAGCCTCAAATGCTGCAAGTTTCCAGTAAGAGTAATATCTCCTATATATTTATATTTTTGCTATTAATGTATTTTGGTATCTGGCTGCTTCAGGCTACCACAGAGTTGGCAAGAACATAAGCAATAGTGTTTTTTTCTGTCCTTTTCAACCACATAACCATTTTCAGATCTTGGAAAAGTAATGTTTATTCTGCCTGATGATAGGGAGAGAAAAGGGGAGGTTCCTTTTTTTAATGTCCAAAGCCAGAGAAACAAAAGGAGCAGAAACACCTTCCTTGGAATGGTCATTCTGGGAGGATTTTGTAAAAATGATAGGCATAAACTTTGAGGTCATTGCTTTGGAGAAAGCTGCATCTGCTAGAGAGTCCTGAGCAGCAAGCTGCCTCTTTGGAAGTGCTCTCCTGCCAAATTTAGATTCTGTCAATCCAGGAAACAGAACTGCGGATGGAGGAATATGAGGGGGTAGAAGGGGAGGGAGAGAGAGAAAAAAGAAAGGAGAGAAAAGAGGAAGGGGGAGAGAGAGAGAGAGAGAGAGAGAGAGAGAGAGAGAGAGAGAGAGAGAGAGAGAGAGAGAGAGAGATGAACAATCCTTGGCTCCTTTGATTTCTTTTTTCCCCCTTTGGTTTAGTTCTTTGGATGCCAGTCAGTCCAAGACAGCTGGCATCTTAGACAAGACTTAGGATAAGTTAAATCCTGGCAGCAAATATTCAGTTGCACCCACAAGACAGAAGGGGTTGTTTGAATGTGACCTAAAGAATCACAGACTGCCCTTCATTTATGAGCATGATCCATTTGCATCTTCCAAAAGATAACGGATGAATTTTTTTTTTCTTCTTCACAATTCAATGCAAACAGAACAACTTTATTTGGGATTGTGGGGAAGGTAGTTGCTTTCTCTGATTAAAGATAAATTTATTCTTCTCATGGGCACACCCCTAGATCCATTTTTCTGTTACTTACAATAAAACTGTCTATGGACCCAGCTGTTAGACACCAATATGTTTAATTAATAGTGTGTGCATCACGGCTGGTAGGCGTACTGCTTCAAGCTGGGAACTCATTGGCTCTCATTAGCTAAGCAGATTTGGGAAGTTGGGATGCTTGGCTAGGATGCAGTCATGGAGAGACCAGACACAACAGGAAGTGGTGTGTACAGAGCAGTAAGACTGTCAGTGCTCCTCCTAGTTGGTTTTGAAGCAGTTGTCCTTAGTATTTCTGAAGATGAATTATGTCTGAATTATGATAAAAATGCATGAAACTAAAGGGTTTTTGGCAGGAATATTCTGATATATGTTTAATAACTAATTTGGATATGACACAATTTAAGTTTAATTTATGTTATAATTTTATCCATCATTTTCTTAAATTTGTATAATTAATTAAATAAAAAATAGAGCCTTGATTGTGACATTTTCCAATTTCCAAGGTAGAATTGATCACAGTAGAAAAATAAGAATTGATTCCGGTTTGACCCTAAGTCAACAGTTCAGTGATCATCAGTGATAATTCATGTAAAAAAAATGCATTTAGAACACCACATTCACTTTTTAAAATTTTCTCTCATGTTTTTCTTTTCTATCTCATGGTTTTCTTTCTTTTTCCCTTAATCCTAATTCTTCATACAGAAAGATGTTAAATACAAATGTGTATGTTCAATATTCACCAGATTTCCACAGAGGGGAGCAGGTGAGAAGGGAGGTTGAAGGAAATTGCATAATGTAAAAAATGCATTTATGTGTGGATGAATGTTGAAAAACTTACACAACATGTAATTGGAAAAATTAAATAAAAATATAAATTGAAAAAGCTTCATTTAAGTGGTTTTTTATTTTTAAGGAAGTATTTTTAATTCTTGATCCATTCAGATAATTTCTACACTGCCAAATATCTAAATATTTATAAGCAATTGGGTAATTGAATTCTCAGTTTTTATTTGAATATTTAGTATTCTACAGATATAGTCAATATCTATTAGATAATTCTGAATTCAGATTATTGACCCTCTAATAATCCTAAATTAATATTATGTTTACTCCCAATTTTTCAAATGAAGTTGAAAAGAATATAAAAATATATTTTATGATTTCATATGCATGATGGGTATTATATTGCTTGTCTGTTCAATTGATGAGAGAAATGTAGAGAAAAGAGAGAATTTGGAACTAAAAATAAAAATCAAATCAAATTAAAATTAAAAAGAGGCTATAGAGGAAAGATATTATATAATTTTTCTGTAACCTGTGGTAGAAAATATTTGAAATAGGAAAAAAATTCTCCAGTCCATTTCTCTACTAAAGTCCTTAGTTTTCTTCCTTACTGAAGAGGAAAGGCAAAATATAAAACCAATACTTATAAATGTGTTCACAAAAATACACAGGATATACCTTAACCCCAATACCTTTCAAAAACAAAACAAAAAAAAATGAGGGTGTTGTTTCAGAAAAAAAAGATAGCAAAACATATATATGAACTGATGTGAAGTTAAGTGAGGAAAATCAAAAGATCATTGTGCACAGGAACAGCTTGATTACTCCAATCAAGACTATGACCTAAGATAATTGCAAAGGACTCATATTGCAAAAATGCTATCCACCTCCAGAGAGAGCCTGATAAACTCTGAGTACAAATTGAAGTATAATTTTCTCACTTTTTTTGCAGTATGGCTACAATGGAAATATGTTCTGCATGATTTCACATATATAATTTATATCATATTGTTCACCTCAGTAGGTGGGGGAAGGGTGGGAAGAAGGGAGAGAATCTTGAACTCAAACTTTTAAAAGAAAATAATGTTTAAAATAAATAAATAAATAAGGAAAAGATCACTTATGAGGAAACTAAGAGGAAATACATTGAGTGAACTGGAAAAGGTGAACCATTCTTTATTTGGACTAAAAAGACTGAATCCCCAGCTGTGTTGATGGAAAAAAATGCTAAGAGGGCCATCAAACCTACTTTGGACTTTGAATGACCAGTGTTCATTTTTAAACTGGGAACTGTCCTGCTATAAAGCCTTCCTGGCATCGTCAGGCTTTCTCTGGATGAATCTATTGCCTCCTTGCACATACAAGCTCCTGCCCTTGGCATCTTCTGTGCTTTGCTCTTTGCATACTTCCTAGACAAATAGAGAGGGCAAAATTTCAGCACAGGGCACAGCTTCCAAAAATAATAGATAAACGGTGCTCAAGTTGGTGCCCACAGTTTTTAAAGTCATTTTAAGTTTCTGGTAGTGACCCTATTACCTAAGTAAAGTTTGGAGGTGGGGATCAGGGTTATTGGAAAGGAGAAAAAATGCAAACTGGTTACATTTTTTCTTTAAATCCTAAAGCAATTCTTCCATAACCAACCTCTTTCTTTGAGGCTTGAGGCCAGAGAGTTGGGTTGCTTTCGGTTTTTTAATAGTGTCATTTTCATGCTCACCAAGAGAAACTGGTCTCTGGTCTCCCTGTGGCTATAGAGCAGAGTTCTTTGTGTGACCATGTCTCTAACTGGGTTCCCTGTAACGGAGACAACATGTATGTTACAGAATGAGGCTGGCCTTCGGGGAAGCTGGTTTGTTAATGAAGCTATGTGATTGTGGCTGTTCACCTCACCTCACTGGGTCTTGATTTCTTTCTTTGTGAGGTGTTGTTTTTTTTTAATTCTTCATTTTTAAGGATCTTTTGAGCTCCATCCTTCTGTGATTATGGAAACAAAATGATTCGAAATAGAAAAAGTCAATTAGATGGATAACTCTTGCTACTTTTAGAAATTCAACATTTCTCCAGTGATTTGCAGCACATTCTCATTCTGCAAAACAAATGTAAAAATTGTCATTGAATTACAGAACAATAACTACAAGAGACCTTAGAGACCATGTGGTTTAGCATCCTCATTTGTTAGAGAAAGGAATCAGGGCTCAGAGATGTGAAATGATTTGGTGGCCATGGTCACACAAGTAGTATATAGTTGCCTTGTACTTTATCTTTTAAAGTATTATACATGCCCCAAAAATTTGGTCTATGGCTCTCTTAGAAACCCTTGAAAATATGCTTGCTGGAATTCTTACATCTACAAAGGATCTTCTAATCAGTTTTGGACAAGATGGTCTATATTGGTATAGTAGAAGAAGAGAGAGAAACAGAAACAAAGATAGTAATCAATGGGTTGAAAAGTTCTTTTCTTTGGTATCATTGACAGATTACATGATGATACAAACAATTCTTACTTTGTGCTCAAAGGAGACCTTGACATCAGGGAGGTGATGATATGACAAGCACATGGATTGAATTTGATTGGGGGGCAGGGAGGGGGGCGGGCTGTACTAAGTCACCAGCCTCACTTTCTCCTCCAGAGTCATCTGGGTCCAGTGGCCAGAGATGAATCAGGATGACAGGAGATGTCCCTGTATGCGAGACAGTCAGGTTTAAGTGACTTATCCAAGGTCACACAACTAATAAGTATCAAGTGTCTGAATCTGGATTTGAACTCCCATCCTCCTGACTTCAGGGCTGGCTCTATCCACTGAACCATCTAGCTGTGTACAAATTTGATGAACATTAAAAGGAAGCATAGGGGCAGCTAGGTGGCGTAGTGGATAAAGCACAGGCCTTGGAGTCAGGAGTACCTGGGTTCAAATCTGGTCTCAGACACTTAATAATTACCTAGCTGTGTGGCCTTGGGCAAGCCACTTAACCCCATTTGCCTTTCAAAAACCTAAAAAAAAAAAAGGAAGCATAATGACAAATAATACAAGTGAACCTTTCCCTCTTACTGTCCATTCTTGAATTCCTAGACAGTACTCTCTCTTTTCCTTTTGCCTTTTAAAATCTCTGACTTTCATCAAACTTCAACTCATGTGACCTGTCTTGACTTTCACCTGAAATAACCCAATATTTAACTGGTATATATTTTGTATAAGAGGTAACATGAAATAGTGCATAAAGATATAGCCT
Source organism: Macrotis lagotis (assembly GCF_037893015.1). Lineage (NCBI taxonomy): Eukaryota > Metazoa > Chordata > Mammalia > Peramelemorphia > Peramelidae > Macrotis > Macrotis lagotis. The sequence goes on from NC_133665.1 coordinate 127,714,143, forward strand.
CCTAATTAGAAAGTTCTGGATCCAAGGTCTGCTTCTGACACAAACTGTCAGTATAATCTCAGGCAGTTACTCTCCCTACTAGAATATAAATTCCCTGAGGCAAGAACAGTTCCAGTCCTTTATCTTTGTGTTTCCAGAACCCAACCCAAGCCCTGCCACAGCCTAGGGAATTAATTAGAAGTTGTTGGTTGATTTTGTTAAAACTGTTGTTGTGCTTTTTTCTAATCAATTAGGACCAATGAGACATTATAAAATTCTTAGTAAACCTTAAAGTTCCATATAAATACTATTATTTCTAATCCAATCCAACTCAGTTCAATTCCAGAAATATTGTTAAAGTGACAACTATGATTGAGTGCTTTGCTAAATGCCTTGAAAAAGGAGAAAGGGGGAAAAGTGACAGGTTTTTTTTTTTTTGCCATCATGGGCCTTATAATCTCGTGGTGGAGCATAACACATGATGAACATAATACAAGGGCAAATGGGATTAGTGTATAGGAAGGATTTAGATGAAATGTTGTGAAAAATCTGAGGTGGAAGAGATAACTTTATCCTGGGGAGGGAAGGGATTATTGGCATTTTCTACTGGAAAAATAAGGATGAAGTAGCATCTGAGATAACTCCCTTTCAACTCTAAATTGAAGAGAAAGAATTTCAACAGACAGCAATTCAGAGAACATTCTTTCTTAGCATGAATGAGAGTGAAAGAGGGAGTTTGGGGAAAACAAATAACTTCATGGATCTATAGGACAAGCACAGGGAGAGACCAACAACCATTATCGGAAGCAGTATGAAATAAGACTGCAAAGGTAGGATCAGAGATTTAGAACTATAATAAACCTTGAGAGATCATTTTCAACATGTTCATTTTACAAACAAGAAAATTGAAGCCTAGGAAGGTTAAGTGAACTGTCTGGCTAAGTCTGAAAACAAATTCAGCACTCAAACTCTCTCTGTCTCTCTCTCTCTCTCTCTCTCTCTCTCTCTCTCTCTCTCTCTCTCTCTCTCTCTCTCCCTCTCCCCCACAGCTGTCTTCTATAGATTGGAGCCAAACTGTGAAGGACTTTAAAAACTAGACTAATGCTTATATTTTCACCTTTAAGCAATGGGGAGTCATTGAAGGTTTCTGAGCAAAGAAATGATATGACCCATCTAGTTTAAAAGGAAGATTAATTTAGCAGTTCTGTGAAGAATGGCTCTTGGAAGGGAAGGTGAGGGAAGAAATAGAAACCATCTGAGAAGTCATGATAATAATCCAAGAAAGTAAAGATGAGGGAGAGCCTCAGCTAGCATAATGACAGTATAAAAGGAATATGAAGGAGAGATATTATATATCCTATAAAGGTAGGGCTTGGCAATAACACTTGGCAAATGATTGGATATGAGGCATTGAAGTGTGAAGATAATTCATGAGTCTGAATTTGAGTTTGAGTGACTAGGAAAAGAGTAATATCATCAAAAGAAATGAGGAAATTGAAAGGAGAGATTTTTTTTTTAAAGAGATGAGAGTTAAGATGCTGACAAGACATCCAGGTGGAGATATCCAGTAATCAGTTAGAATTGTGAGTCTAGGACTCAGAGGAGACCTCCACTGATTTTACAGATTCAGTAGCTATCATCACAGAGGTTAATTGGAGCCAAAGAAATAGATGTATGAGTGAGAGAGATGGACCAGTGAGAGAGTATAGAAAAGGAAACAAGAAAATCTGAGGCTAGATAGTATAAGAAACATAATGAAGTAAAGATAAATGTAAATATTGTACAAATATAAGAAATGAGGAGATTTTTCTTGTGAAAAAAGAACTTTCACTGAGATGAGGATAATGAAATGCCTATTTAATATAAGCCAATAAGTAACCTGACCAAAATAAAATGCTAAGGTGATCCTAGGTTGCATTAACAAAAACTAAGTATCCACAGTAAGTGACTCTTGACCTGGTATGATCCCTTCTACAGTATTTACACACATTTAAGGAGGAGATTTACAAACTGTAGCAAGTCCAGAGAAGTATGACTGGAATAGAGAAGGGATGAGCAGCATTATAAGGATGCTTATCCTGGAAGAGAAAGGGCTTTGGAAAGAGACCATAGTAGATTCCATGAATGTCAATAGCTGTTTTGTGGAAGAGGGACCAGGCTTGTTTACTTTGGCCCTAGAAATCAGAATGAGGGATGATAGCTAGAGAAAAGCAGAAAAACTTAGCTTGATAGAAGGAAATAACCCTATATAAGTAGACTGTTGACAAGAAGAAAGGACTATCTTTGAACAAAACAAGCTCTCCATCCATTAAATTGTAAATTCCTTTGTTAGATTGTAAGATCTTGAAAGGTAGGGACTGTTTTCTACCTCTTTTTGTATCCCAGTATGCAGCACATAGAGGCACTTAATAAATGTTACTGAATGATTAATTATCCAAACAGAAATTGGATAATGCTCTGTAGGTGCAGGTTTCTTGCTCAAACTAAACAGCATAACCTCTGAAGTTACTTCAGAGAATTAGCAAGTCTATGAAAATTAAATAAGGAGTCAAATGACAGTATATTTTCAGAGAAAGGATGTGGTATTAGGGGACTAGAATTTAAATCCCCATTTTACCATTTCCTACCCATGGGATCTTGGGCAAGTCATCTAACCTTCCAAGGATTCAATTTATCTGAAAAATAAAGGTGTTGGACTAAATGACCTTTGTAGTCCTCTTCTGCAAATCTGTGGTTCTGGGAACTATTTGGACTGTATCAAATCAAGAGGAGCAGCAATGGTGAGAAAAGAAATCAATCGGAAATGGGGGAAAGTATTTCCATGTATCATAAAGATCCAGTTGGTGAAAGAGGCTGTTTCATGACTTCCTCCAGCAGAAAGAACATAACCTACAAGGTTACAAGGTTATCAAGACTATATCATTTTTCAGTACTTTTTTTTCCCAAGTGGGAAATTTCTGAGGATTAATAGCCTTAAGATATTAAAAAGTAGATGAGTCAGGAGACAACTGACTACAAAAAATATCTTAAGAATTTTGGTGGGAAGATGCATAGGAAAGGTCAGGTCACGAAAGAAAATCTACCCAAGAAATGAAACTATTTATTATCCAATAATTCTTAGAATATTCATACTACATTGCATATTCCCAAGAGCTTACACACACACACACACACACACACACACAGTCACATTGACTCCCACCAATCTGATAGTCTTTACGTAGTGTCATATCATTAATTGGTTTTTTAATAATTTTCACATAACCAAGAAGAAATAATTCATTTTTAAGCTAGAGAAGAAAAAATACTATAAATTAGATAAAATAAAAATTTTAAAAGAGCTAAATTTCAATAAAAATTTAATAAGCAACCACTATGGGCAAAACATTGAAGATACAATGACAAAAAAGAATCCCTGCCCTCAAGAAACTGACATTCTATAGAAGTAGAATACAATATTTACACAGATTAAGTAAATCCAAAAATCATTTCAAAAATTATTTAAAAACACTGGCAACTGGAAGAGCAATCAGAAAAACTACAATAAATAAAGATAGGGATAAGATATCTGATTTCTTTGGTATGGGTGAAGGAGGCCACTCTTTCAATGTAGATCATTGATTGATCTATAAATGACAGACTTAGAATTGCTTTAGAGAGGGGGCAGCTAGGTGGTGCAATGGATAAAGCACCGGCCCTGGAGTCAGGAGTTCAAATCTGATCTCAAACATTTAATAATTACCTAGCTGTGTGGCCTTACGCAAGCCACTTAACCCCATTTGTGCTGCAAAAACCTAAAAAAAAATTGCTTTAGAGGATAAGTGTCTTGCCTAAGTAAGATTGCATGGAGTATACTTGAATATCTTTGAATAAACATCAGTAAATAACACAGATAATATATAACATAGTCACAGGCTACCATTCCAAATAGTCAAAACATGCAAATTAAATATCTAGCCACAATATTTTTACTGGAATTATGCACAATTAGGTTTATTCTAGGCAACAAGTATAAAACATAGCAAATAATAATAATAATAATAGTAATGTTCATATACTAGATAAAACCATGTCTCATGCAATTTCATATAGTAAACAAACATTTTCCACATGTAGAAGCATACAACAGACACATACTTTACAGCAATAGTCCCTTCAAAACATTACTAAGGAGGGGGCAGCTAGATGGCACAGTAGATAGAGCACCAGCCCTGAGTCAGGAGGACCTGAGTTCAAATCTGACCTCAGACACTTATTAATCACCTAGCTGTGTTCAAGTCACTTAACCCCATTGCCATGCCAAAAAAAATTACTAAGTAGACAACTAGATGGCACAGTGAATTGAGTTCCATGTTTGGAGTCAGAAAGACCAGAGTTCAAATCCAACTTCAAATATTGACTCTCTATAAGTCCTTGGACAAGTTGTCAACTGTTTGTCTCAGTTTTTTTTATCTGTAAAAAGTAGCGATAATGGCACCTACTTCCAAGGGTTGAAGTGAGTATCAAATGAGATATTTGCAAAGAGTTTAGCACAGTACATAAAACATGGTACTAGATTCACCATAGTTGTTATATATACCAAGGGCAGCTAGGTAGTACAGTGGATAGAGTACTGGACCTGGAGTTAGAAAGACATCCTCCTAAGTTCAAATCTGGTCTTAGATACTTAGTAGTTGTATGAACCTGGGCAAAGTCACTTAACCCTATTTCCCTCAGTTTCTTTATCTGTAAAATAAATTGAAGAAGAAAATAACAAATCACTCCAATATTTCTACCAAGAAAATCCTAAATGGGATCATAAAGAATTAGGTATGACTGAAATGAATGAACAACAACACTATATAGTGAAGAAGCATAACACAGTAAGAAAAACATACTACATAGTAAGATTTAAGACATATATGATACATAGTCTATGATCTTAGAGTCCATGTAATTTAATTTCCCCATTTTGTAGATTAGGAAATTAAAAGTTGAAGTTTCCTTTTTCCAGCTAAGTGGTACAGTGGTTAGAACACCAGCCCTGGAGTCAGGAGGACCTAAGTTCAAACTCAGACTCAGAATTGGACACTTACTAGTTTATGTGACCTTGGATAAATCATGTAACCCTGATTACCCATATCCAGGGTCATCCTCCATCATCCTGACCCATATCTGACTACTGGACCCAGATGACCCTGGAGATAAAGTGACTTACTTACCACAGTCCCCCTTACTCAAAACCAATTGACTTGTTTGTCATGGCATGTCCTACCTGATGTCGTGGTTTTCTTCAAGAACAAAGGACAAACATCACCATCATCCCTTTTCCAGAAAAATTAAGTACTTAACCAAATCACTTGTAAGATCTGAACCAAGAGCCTCTGAATCCAGAAAAAGGACTCTTTCCATGACATCATACTGCTTACTACAGGTCAACATTTTCCCCATTTCCCCTAAATTTTAGGACCTAATGTCTAATTCACAATCTTGGTCACTGACCAAAACATTTTGGCTCTTTGGCAGGGATCTCCATCATTCAAGATGCAGGATGACTGTTGCATCTACAAATCTCCCAGAAAGCCAAGAATCTAGATTTCTAGTGGAATTTCTGTGTAATGTCAGACTCAGACATTTAGACTTCAATGATCTGTCACCTAAAGAGAAGGAATTTCTAGAGGACACCAGCCTTTGTGAATATCAGAATCACACTCAGAAAAGTGAATCTCAGAACCCCACCATCTATTGAGAGGAGGAGGGATTCCTAAATGCTGCTAACTTCTTAAAGAAAGAAAGAAGATTTTTATACTTAACCTTAGTGAGGCAATAATATTGGGAGCCAGGGAACCTGGAAATTCTCATATATTATTCCCATAATTTATTTGGATAGTGCAAGGGCAATGAATTTCAAGTTCTTTTCTTTTCATAGGGGTGTTCAAGCACTTGAAGTAGTACCATAGAGTAGGTATACTGACCCAAGTATGCAGAACATCCCTTAGCTCAGGCAACCAGAGCTCCAGCTGCAGCCACAGTCACCCTGCAATCTCACTGTCTACATGTCTCCTTCCAATAAACTTACATTGGATAAGGTGGACCTTAAGGGGAAAGGGGTCATCATGAGGGTGGATTTTAATATTCTCTTGAAGAACAAAATGATAACCAAATAACCAGAGAATCAAGGATGCTCTTCCAAGCATCAAATACTGCTTGGATAATGGAGCCAAGTCCATTGTTCTGGTGGGCCACTTAGGTCAACCTGATTGTATCTCCATGCCTAACAAATACTTCTTGGAAATTATGGCTGCAGAGTTCAAGTCCTTGCTGGGCAAAAATATTCTGTTGCTGGAGGATTATGTGATTCCAAAAATGGAGAAAGCCTATATTAGTCTACCTATTGGTTCTATTATTTTGCTAGAGAATCTTTGCTTCCATGTAGGAGGAGAAAGAAAAGGCAAAGATGCTTCTGGAAACAAGATCAAAGTTGAGATAGTCTTCCAAGTCTTCCAAGCAGTATTGCTCACTATGCCCACAGATCCATCTTGGGAGGGTATCTGTCCCAGAAGGCACGCAGTTTCCCCAGGCTTATTTTGCCAAGGCTTTGGAGAGCCCAGAGTGACACTTCCTGGCCATCTTGGGTGGAACTAAAGTTGTTGGTAAAAAACAGTTGATCAACTATATAGTAAAGAAAGTCAATGGGATGATAATTGGTGGTAGGATGGGTTTCACTTTCCTTATGGGATTCAACATCATAGAGATCAGAACTTCTTATTTTGATGAAGAGGAGGCCAAGATTGTCAAAGATCTGATGATCAAGACTAAGAAGAATAGTTTCAAGATCACTTTGCCTATTGATTTCATCACAGTGAACCAACTTGATGAGAATACCAAGAACAATGACCTATGGCATCCCCGCTGGATGCTTAGGTTTGGATTGGGGTCCTGAGAACAGCAAGAAGTATGCAGATTAAGTAGATTATGTAGGGAGGCTTTATTCAGAGAAGAAAAGAACTAATGAACAATGTGGTGAAGGCCACCAAGAGGGATTGGATCACTATCATGGGTGATGGGGATATTGCCACTTGCTGTGCCAAATGGAACACAGAGAACAAAGTCAGCTAAGTGAGTATTGGAGGTGGTGCCAGTCTAGAGCTGCTGGAGGGCAAAGTCCTCCCTGGGTGGCTGCCCTGAGTGATGTCTAATGAATGCCACTTTCTGCCTGCTGGCTTCTGTGTACAACCTCTAATGTGACATTGCAAAGGCATCCTGTATCTTTCTTTGGCAATAAGCAAATTTCCCCTTCAAGACTCAAACAGTCAGCAGAAGATGGAGCAATAAGAACCCCAGAAGTAACTCAACTCCACTTTGTATTTCCTGGGTATGCCTGTTGTCAGAGTTTACTTGAAGTTATTTAGTATTAAAACCATCCTTGTGATGTGTAGAATACATATATATATATATGCACATATGCATATATATTCATATATATGCATGTATGGGTGTATGCATATGTAATGGATATTATCTATATGCATGCTTATTTTTTTATTTTTGCCTTTATCATCTTACCTTTTTAAAATTTTTATCCATTTTTATCTTTATTTTTACCTTTTTTTTTAACTTTAGAAAGAAAAATAGCTAAAGCTACCATTAGCCATATTCTCTTGAAATTGTTTTGTCAGCTTTGTCATCAGCAGCTGTTTGTGCAATTACCTCATATTTAGTATGAAAACAAGAAGAAGCTACAGGTTGTTTTTTTGTTTGCTTGGGGTTTTTTGAGTGGGGGGGGTGAACCTGTTAAATAAAACATTTCATCAAAGTGCAAGCTCAAAAAAAAAAAAAGAACCAAAAGGCAAGAAGTTTCTATGTCTCTAGGGTGAAAGTCAGACTCCCCAGAATGCCAGATGATCACCTCTGCAGTAAACCCAAGTTCATTTCCTTTCTGAAGGAATTCCAAACCACAGTGTTGCTACAAATCTGGAAGATTACTTAGATTTGTGGAGAGAAGAAATTGATAAACTAGAGACTATTCTAAGACCTTTCTGACTTTTTTCTGTGGAGAGAAATAAAAGCTATTCTTGTACCAGATATACATTCACTTTTACTTTGTTTACTTGGATGGGAGCTAGGGACCCTTTAACACACTTTTGTAGCCACCCAGATATGAGTTAAATTTGAGTAATAATCTGAGATTTCCCAAAGGGAATTCTGGTTGCTTGCAAAAATAAAACAAAAAGAAGAGCTGTTCAGAGCTGCACCCAAAATAAATCCTTGGTCCATTTGATGGACCTTGGTGTTAGGTTGTGGTTTCTAGATTGGGCTTCAGGGGATGTCCCTTCTGGGGTGAATCTACAATGTGAGAGGAACAATCAAGTCTCTAAATCTTAGCAATTAACACAATTCGTGGAACACAGTAGGTGCTTCATAAATGTTTGTTATGAACCAACCGTATATACAGATCAGGGCTAAAAGCAGGTCAAATTCAATCCTTTTTAAAGATGAATTTAGAATTTTAAACCTTGCCCCATTCAAATGTCGTTTTTCCTTGTACTTCAAGTGTATGGCCAAAAATAGGAGAATGTTAGGTTTGCCTGGACTGGGGTTATCATTGACTGTGTTGTTTATCTCCAGTCCAGAATCTAATGAGAGAAAGAAAGGAAGGAAGGAAGGAAGGAAGGAAGGAAGGAAGGAAGGAAGGAAGGAAGGAAGGAAGGAAGGAAGGAAGGAAGGAAGGAAGGAAGAAAGAAAGAAAGAAAGAAAGAAAGAAAGAAAGAAAGAAAGAAAGAAAGAAAGAAAGAAAGAAAGAAAGAAAGAAAGAAAGAAAGGAAGAAAGGAAGAAAGGAAGAAAGGAAGAAAGGAAGAAAGGAAGAAAGAAAAACTAGCTTTCTGATCTTGGACAAATAACTTGACCTTTTTGATGATCAGATTCCTCCCCACTAAACTAATAGTGCTGAACTAGATAATATATAAAGTTCCTTGCAACTTAGACAATCAGGGAAATTGTAACTAGTTTAAAGATTTTTTTATAGGTAGGAATTATTCCATATGCCCTTTATTAGAATTTCCATAATGCCTAGCCCAAGTCCCCATATTTCTTTTTTTTCTAATGTTCATCCCAAAGACTACCAGATTATGGGTTTTGGTAGCACTCTTCCAGTGCCTACAACTATAGCAGCATCTACTTTAGCTGACATTTTCAGAGAATAAGAATTTCTACATAATTTACTTTTCCAGATAATCTTATTTAGATAAAAAAATTTTAAACTATTTTTCACTAAAATCTTTTAAATCTACATCATATACCTCCATGCCTTCTTAAACAGAGTAAATATATATTTTTCTTGCTGATGCTAAATCATCATGGTGAATATTCAAATATTAATATAACTATATCCTTAGGGCGTATCAAGTTGGGTAGAATTATTTGTCCTTAAGCTAAATAAGAATAGACTACTAGGATTTTTTGCGTTTACAATGGAATTTTTTCTTTTGTTTCTAAAATGAAATTGTTACTAAAATAAGAATAAATAGTTTCTGATCCAAGTCCAAGGAAGCTTTCCTATGTAAAAAATGGGTGACTTTAATGTACTTAAGTACATGTGGCATTTGTAGCATTTATTTTAGCTTCTTGGAGATAATTTTTGCCTTTTTCCAGGTCTTACATTGTATTCTAGATAAGTGAAGCTGACAGATAAGTGAATGTTCCTGAACCATATTTAGGTTTAGATGTGATTGAAAAGATGTATAGACTTTAATTAATAAATGATTTTTTGGAATGAAAATTCACGTTCACATGAGAGAAATTTCTTGAGGTCCAAGGACAATGTCATTTTTTTCACTAATCTTTGTGCTTTCCTCCTCCTTGTAGGTCTTGTAATTATGTTTTTTGTGTGTAATTATGCACAACTATTTACACACAATTATTTGGGTGTAATTATACATATTTGGCTTAATGAGGTTGAAAAATGTCCTCTGCTTAATGCTTCCTATCTTTGTTTGCCTTTGTGCTTCCATTTTCTAAATGGGACTGGAATGGAAAGTGGAATGGAATCAGTATCTTTAGGGGTTGTTTTCATGATCTTTCCCTCCTTTCTTAGGTGCCAAAGATTCAGATAAATGAGTGATCTCTTGATGATCATTCAAAACTAACCCAAATATTCCATTCTCTCAGGTTCACTGATCCCTAACCAAGACCTTGGCATTTAGTCATTTTTTTTCTGTAATGCTTACTAGTTCTTTGGGAGTTGAAAAGAAAAGAAAAATCTGAGATCATTCCGAATTCCACATTACTTAAGATGGTCTCCCCTGCCTCCTTTTGTTTTCCCAGTAGAAATTCCCATTTGTTGCTCTGTTGCAAAAACAACCTAGGCAATTGTGTTCCTTGAATTTACCTATGGCTTCTGCCAAGCCATAAATGGTCTGCCAACTATTCTAACTATTTCATCATAGTACAGCACACCTACCTGAGCAAACATTCTCAAAAACAACCCATGGGGCCATTGCTACCCAATTGGACCTGGGGTCAATGAACATCTCTGCTTCAGAGCACCTGAAGTAGCTCTAGAAATAAGCTTTGCCATATTAATATGACTGGAGATACAGAAACTACCTGGGAAAGAAAGCTCTGTGGGGTCTGAGTCGAATATCCAGAAAGTAGAAAATATATTATTTAGGACAATAAATAGGTCATTGGAAACTATAAGTATTATTTCCAGGTAAACTATTGCATCTTCCTTGAGAAAGAGCCAAAAAATGTTTTCTTGTCTTTTGGAGATCAAAATAACAATCAAGCCAATTTGTAAAAGTTTGTAGAAGCAGAACTGAGTTGGACTTCAGAGATATTTTAGGACAAACCTCTCACTTTACAGTTGTAACAAAGATATCAATGGGCTTTGTAGCTGGGATTAGACAGGTAAAGAAACTGAGGCATAGGAAGATTAAGTGGCTAACCCATAGTCACACAATTAGGAAGAATCGGGGTGTAGGGTTGGTCACCAGAGTTCATGATTTTTTTTTCACTATGCTCCATGATGGATAGTAAGAGAGAAACAAAGAAGCAAAAGACAGAGTTCTTCCTCCAGAGAAGTCTGTCATTTAGTGGGAGAAGCAAGGTTAGATGATAATGATGACCACTATTACATCATCATAGCCTACTTTACATAGCACAAGGTATTTCATTTGGATGACGACTTTGGATCCATACAACCACTGCATAACATAACGAGAGATGGAAGGGATTATAGAGGACATCTGATCCAACCTTGTCCTTTTATATAGGGGACACTAAGACACAGAGACATTAAATGACCTCCTCAAAACATAAATTACATAGGTGAAAAATTTATCATTTACTCTTCCCAAATTTTGGGTCCAGAATTGAAAAAGTCTTTAAGAATTGTCTATTTCAATGGATACCTTCCAAAAAAAATAATTCCATTGTAAAACATACTTGGTAAGTGGTCACTCCGTTTTTGCTGGTAGTTCTCTGCTGAGTTACTACTTCCCAAGGCAGATAGATGGAATAGTAAACAGAGCACTGGACCTGGAGTCAGGAAGTAAGTAAGTATGTTTGAACTCTTCCTGAGTTCAAATTTACTAGCTGTAGGACTCTGGGCAAGTCATTTAACCTCTATCTGACTATTTTTTCTCATCTGAAAAATGGTATTGAGTATACTCTGGGATAGTTGCAGTTGTTAAAAAACTTTTCCTTACATGATTGAGCATAAATCTGTCTCTCTCTGCAATTTCCTACACAAAGCTCCTAATGTCCTCTTCCTTCTGACAGAGTCATTCAAAGTTAAAAACAACAATCATATCCCTCCCCCCTTAAGTCTTCTCTTCTTCTCTGTTAAAGTTCCTTTAACCATTCCTAATGTGGCATGACCTAATAGGATATAATTATATCCTATAATCTAACTGACCTTCAGGTCTATTGAAGTGGCAAGAGTTGATTGATTCTACACTAAATGGCAACAGACTTCTGTTTCTCAAATTGAATTGTGTCTAAAATAAAAATGAATGGAATCTGAGTGAGAGCCAGATGGGCTCTTTTATATTAAAAGAAAAAGTCAGAATGTATGGTCTTTGGAGCACCCATTTTATCTACTTAATGACAATTGGTTCCCCCTCCCCAGGTCTTCAGTTGTATTCTAGATAGCTGAAGGTGATAGCTAAGTAAGTACCAATTAAGTGAGGTGGTACTGAACCATGTTTAGGTATCTAGATATGATTGAAATGATATATGAGCTTGTTATAAAATGATTTTCCAGAAAGAAAATTAATAAATACAAATGAGAGAAGTAAACTCTATGAAGGCAAAGTCTGAACCATTTTGATTTCAATCTTTGTTTCAATCTTGTGATTATGCCAACCTGTGCATTTTTTGTTCAATGGAGCTGAAGAATGAGTTGCCTGTTTTGATTTACCATTGTGCTTCCAGTTTCTAAATGAGACTAGAGTGGACTGTTACTTTTATGATCCGTCTAAAGTTCTCACATGCCAAAGATTTATGATCTCTTGGTGATATTCAAATGCTTTGGGCAGTTAGATGGCACACAGGATAGAGTCTAGGAAGATTCATCTGCATCAGTTCAAATTCAATCTCAGATACTTATTAGCTCAGTGACTTTGTCCAAGTCATTTAGTCCTGTTTGCCTCTATTTCTTCTTCTTTAAAATGAGCTAGAGAAAGAAATGACAAACAACTCTAATGTCTTTACCAAGAAAATCCCAAATAAGGTCGTGGAGAGTTGGACATGATGGAACAACAACTCATATGTTCCACCCTCTCAGGCCCACTGATCCCTAACCAGGACCTTGGACTTCAGTCAATTTTGTTCTTGATTTTTTTCTGTAATGTTTGACAAGTTTGTGGGGGTTTTTTTGGAGAGGGGAGAGCAGAAAGAAAAGAAAATACAAAATCAAGAGAAATTATTTACTCTTTCTCCATGCTCATTGTCCTCATGCTACTCTCTACCATGTCATTGTCACATATGGTGACCAGAAATGAATGCTATATTCTAGTTTCAATGTGACCAGTTCAGAGTACAGTTGGATTATCACCTTCCAACTCTTGGATATCATGTCTCAGTTCATCAAGTTTAATAAGGTATTTTCAGGGCAGCTAAGCAGTGAATAGAGCACCAGCCGTAGTGTCCAGAGGACTTGAGTTCAAATCTGACCTCAGACACTTAATAATTGCCTAGCTGTGTGACCTTGGGTGAATCACTAAACCCTATTGCCTTAAATAAAAATAAAAAATAAAAAAATAAGGCATCTGCTTTCTTGTCTGCCATAAGGAATTATTAACTCATATCAAGTTTGAGGACCTCAAAAATTCTCGCATCCTTTTACCATGAAATGCTCCCCAGTCCCATGGAGAAGTTTAAATTATTCATACAGGTGTCATACCCCCAATAAAAATTTCAAGCTCAATTAGTGCTTGGAACATATTGTTCCTAAACCTAATTGGTATTTAGGTGGCACAGTAGCTAAAACATTGGGACTAGCATCAGGAAGACTCATCTGCTCTGATCCAATTCTGACCTTACTGTGTAACCCTGAGCAAGTCACTTTATCTTTACAGACCACAGTTTTCTCATGGCTTTCATGGGTCCATTATAACTCTAAATCTATGATCTTTCATTTTACAAATGAAGAAACTGAGACCAAGGCAACTCCCATAGTTAATCAGTAACAGAACCAGGATTAGATCAAAGGACAGCTACTATAATGGTAAGGGTACCAGGTCTGGAGTCAAAAGGACCTGAGTTCAAATGTGAACTCAGACACTTACTAGCTGTTTGACCCTGAGAAAATCACTCTGGCCTGTTTGCCTCAGTTCCTTATCTGTAAAATAAACTGGAGAAGGAAATGGCAAATACTTCAGTACCTTTGCCAAGAAAATCCCAAATAGGGTCATGAAGAGTCAGACACAATTGAATAACAACAATAGGTATTTAAATTTTGTGGCATCTGTCCAAACCACTCAAACCCTCTTCTTTAGTTAGAATTATGCTTTGTGTCCTGTTCTTTTGTTACATTTGTATTGTATTATTTTGAATATTATTTTATAACCTCCTTAGCACCTAACATTTTTTCCACAACACAGTGAGTGCTCAATAATCCTGTATTAAATTTCATTTTATTGAATAGGAATGGATTACATGGGAAAGTGTGAGTTAGGAGCCAGGGGTTGCTAGAGCAGTGTTCCTCCTGAGGAGTATAGGAAGTAAAATTGGTTAGTTGATACAGGATTACTCATTAGACATTCTTGGCTGATAGACTGAGAAGTTTGAACCTGATCTGATACGTAATAATAAATTCTTACGGGAATTGATACAAGTTATGCTTCAGGAAGAAAATTCTAGCAGAGTTATGCAATGTGGGGTGGGGCTCAAGGAAGGCATGGGAGTAGGAAAAGAAACTGAACTCTTTTAGTTACATGTGTATAAACAGTTCTTAGGTGGTACAGGTGACAGTGGTACTGAAGGAAAAATAAGCAAGACTTGGAAGTTGATTGGGGATAATTGAAGAGCAGGAATCTGACCTAAGTTTTAAACCTGGAAATGAGAAAATGTCATCACTGATCAAAATGGGAAAAATGAAAAGGGCAACTGAGATTTTATAGAAGATAATTGATATACAGTTCTACCAACCTCTTGGGGAGAAATTCTGATCAAAGCTTGTAGGTAGATGCAACAAGTTGCATAATAGCAAAATCCATGTCATTTGCCAAAATTTGTTATTTCTTCTTTCTTTTTTTTGGTATTATAGAAAATTTAAAATTTTAGGTTAGGGTCTTAAAACAAGAAAAACATTTTATCAATTATTTATTACATTTCAAACATTTGCTAGATACTAGAGATAAAAGAAGAAGAATTGAAACAATCCTCACTCACAATGTGCTTCCATTCTAATGGGAGAATTATGTCAGGCAAGTCAAGTCAAGCAACATTTATTACGGACTTAGGCACACTGCTAAGTGCTAAAAAGACAAAAAAAAAAGTCCCTGCCCTCAAGAAGCTTACAATCTAATGTGAGAAAATATGCAAACATCTATGTTCATATAAGATATACACAATACACTTTAAGGGATAATCTCCAAGAGAAGCACTAATGGTGGAGGGGAAAGGAAAACACCAGAGTTAGGCAAGAAAGGCCTGTAGAAAGTGAGATGTGGAGCAGGAAGGAAATAGGGAATTCAGGAGTGAAAACACATAGTTAGGAGATGGAGTATTATGTGTGAGAATGCTAGGATTGATGAATTGGAGAGGATTTGGAGAGGAATAAAGACAGGAAGAAGTGGGGGTCACATTATGAAGGACTTGAAATGTCAAATGGAGAATTCTATAATTCTGAAGGTAATAAGAGATATAAGTTTATTAAGAATTAAGGTTTAGGCATCTGGGTAGTACAATGGTTAGAGCATCAGTTCTGGAGTCAGAAGGACCTCAGTTGAAATCTGGCCTCAGACACTTACTGGCTATTTGACCCTGGGCAAGTCACTTAACCCCAGTTGCCTCTCAAAATAGAAGGATGGTGAAATGATCAAATCTGCTCTTCAGGAAGATCATTTTGGCAGCTGAATGGAAAATGGACTGGAGTAAGAAGAAATTTGAAGAAAGAACAAGTTGAGATTTGAAATCAAGTCTAGCCAAAGACCTGACTGATAAATATTTGATAGAATTTACATAAAATTGAGGAGGACCATTATCATTTTAAATGACAGAAGCAGTATCCAAAAAGATTTCAACAGGCTTGCAAAATGGACTCAGTCTAACAGGAAGAAATTTAATAAGGACAATCATAAAGTTTTAGTGCTTAGTTTTAAAAAAAATGCACAAATACCACTACTGGGTCTATACCCTGAAGAGATAATGAAAAAGGGTAAACACATCTCTTGTACAAAAATATTCATAGCAACCCTGTTTGTGATGGCAAAGAATTGGAAATTAAGTGAATGTCCTTCAATTGGGGAATGACTTACCAAACTGTGGTATATGTATGTGATAGAACACTATTGTTCTATTAGAAACCAGGAGGGATGGGAATTCAGGGAAGCCTGAAAGGAGTTACATGAACTGATGCTGAGCAAGATAAGCAGAACCAGAAAAATATTGTACACCCTAACAGCAACATGGGGGTGACGATCAACCTTGATAGACTTGCTCATTCCATCAGTGCAACAACCAGGGACAATTTTGGACTATCTGCAATGAAGAATGCCATCTGCATCCAGACAAAGAATTGTGGAGTTTGAACAAAAACCAAAGACTATTACCTTCAATTTAGGGGAAAAAAACCCGTTATCTTGTTATGTAATTTTGCTATCTCTAATACTTTATTTTTCTTCCTTAAGGATAGGATTTCTCTCTCACCACATTCAACTGAGATCAATGTATATACCATGCAAACAATGTAAAGACTAACAGAATAAGGGGGCGGCTAGGTGGCATAGTGGATAAAGCACTGGCCCTGGAGTCAGGAGTACCTGGGTTCAAATCCAGTCTCAGACATTTAATAATTACCTAGTTGTGTGGCCTTGGGCAAGTCACTTAACCCCGTTTGTCTTGCAAAAACCTAAAAAAAAAAAGACTAACAGAATGTCTTCTGTTGGGGGGGGGACAAGAATGGGGGGAAATTGTAAAACTCAAAACAAATAAAATCTTTCAAAAAATTGTACAAATAAAAGTTGGGGAAGGTGTGACTCAGCTAAAGCTTCTGTGAAAAAGACAAAGGATGTCTGCTGATGGACAGAAGACTCAGTATGAGTCAATGATGGTATTTGAAAACCAAAACAACACATGAATTTCATCACTGGAAGCAGAATAGCCAGAATGAGGGGACAGAACTGCTCCTGGAGAGTGCTGTGGTGAAATCATATCTAGAGCCTGTCTCAGTCTGAATACTACTGTTTAGAAAAGACAATGACAATTGGGGAAGCCTTCAGGAGGGGGATGAGTAGGATAATGAGAAAACTGAATACTTTGCCATCTGAGGAGAATCTTTTGAATGAACTAGGGAAATTTAGCCTAAAGAAGTCTATGGGGACATGAGACTCTTACTCTAATTACTTTAAGGGTTGTAACACAGGAAAGGAAATAAAATTTTCTTTTTCCTTAGCCCTAAGTACTAACAATATTTGAAAATTGCAGAAAGGAATTTTTCTATTTGATATAAGGGGAAACAAAATTCCTATTAGAACTATGCAGATCCCTATATTAAGAAGACCTAGGTTTGGGGCTGCTAGGTGGTACAGTGGATAGTGCACCCGCCCTGGAGTCAGGAGTACCTGAATTCAAATCAGGCCTCAGACACTTAATAATTACCTAGCTGTGTGACCTTGGGCAAACCACTTAACCCCATTTCCCTTGCAAAATCCCCCCCCCCAAAAAAAAGACCTAGGTTCAAATCTCACCTCAGACACCTACTAGTTCTGTAACCCTAGGAAAGTCACAACCTTTCTTTGCCTCAGTTTCCTCATTTATTCAAAAATTCCAAACAATAAAATACCATCTACTTTTCAGGGTTGTTGTAAGAATAAAATGAACTACCATCTGTAAAGTACTATGTAAATTTTAAGGTGCTATATAAATTAGCTATTATTATGAATTTCCTTTCACTTTGAGAACTTCAAGAAACTGGAAACCCACTTTTCTGGAAATTTATAAGAGGTACACCAGCTTAAGTATAGATTGATTGCTTTCAAGGTCCTTCCCAAGATACAGAAGTTCTGGAAATAGAGATTTTAGTCCTGCAAGAGTAGACCAAGTCTCTTCCATTGTAACATGCTACCATTCATAATATAAATATGAAAAAATTTAACTGTCAGAAGTTAATATTAATTTAGTGGCTAACCACAAGTTTATTTGTTTACCAGACATACCCAATTTAAACACTTTCTGTCACCCTGGTTGAAAAGATGAGTGCATCATCCCCGTGGTGCAAGGGCACTAAATTTCAAAGTGTCCTCCTCATAGAGATTTACTATTTATTTCCTGTACTTCTAAGTCTTAAAGGGAGTTTTCTATTCCCTTATCAAAAAATATATCCTTTAAAATTGCAAATGAATTAAATTAAAAGAAAATTAAATTATAATTATATTACTTTTAAAATTCCAACGTCTTTGTTACTTAATTTTTTAAAAGAAATCACAAAGAAACTAAATTGCATCGTTTTACTTTTTCAATTCCAAAATCTTCCAGAATTCTCAGATTTTTATTAAAAAGAAACTACAAATCTCTTCCAATATTTTTAAGAGAGGCAGTATAGTTTTTATAAGCAGTGGATTAGGAACAGAGAAGCCTAAGTCTTCCTTTGGCTAGGAACTTTTTGCTAGCCAACTTCCTCGCATTCAATCTCAGTTTCTTCACAACAAGAAGCTATGAAAGATTTACTATATAAATATGAAACACTTTGCTAAACACTGGAGAATAGAAAATCAAGACAAAAATCATTCATTCTTCTCAAAGAGTTTATAGATTCACAGAGATATTCAAAATGCTCACATGTGCAAGACAGTATCATTTAGGGAAGGAGAAGGACTAATAGGAAAAGTAAAAGCTTTCTGTAGGAAAGGGCACCTGAAGTGATCCTTGAAAGAAGTTAAAAAGATGAAGAAAAAGGACTGGGAGATGGCCTGTATAAAGGTACAACAATGGAAGACAGAATATAGAGCTCACTAAATTCAGTGCAAGTGAACATGGTTGACTGGAATCTGCAGCAAATGAAAAGAAATAATCTGAAACCAGATAGCACAGGTGAGCTGGAGCCAGACAGGGACGAGTTTTAAGTGACAAGCTGAGTGCTTTCCTATCTCTCCCCTAGAGTCAATAGTGAGCCATTGAAAGCTTCTTGAGGGACTGGGGAGGGGGAGAAAATAAGTGGCATAGGCAGATCTGAGTTTTAGGGAAATTATCTTTGGAGGGTGATTTAGAGAAGGGAGAGAGACTGGAATTGGAGGAATAATTAGAAGATTATTGCCATCAGGAGACTACTGATGAAGAATTGGATTAGGAGAAAGTCCATGTAAATGAAGAGGAGATAGATGCAAGACTCTGTGAAGCTAGAATTTGAGGGGGGAGAAGAGAGGAAAGATTGTTAAGTGGGAATAATAGTCTTGGACTATCTACTTTATGGTATTATTATGAGGAAAGGTCTTTGTTTTATTCTGAGCTTTCTCAAAGCACTATAGAAATGTGAGTCATCTGTAAAATGAGTGGGCTTTAGTTAAATGATCTCTTGCATTGTCTTCCAACTCTAATATTCTATGGTTCTATTTTTTAAGGTCTATTATATAATTTAAAGAGGCCATTATATGGATATTTGCATGACCTTGAGACCTGGGTACATGATGCTTTTCAAAATCAGCAATTGCCAAAACCTAGTGTGTGGAAACTTTTTTTTTTTTGGAGGGGACTCATCCGCAAGGTCCTAACTCAGTCTTTCTGAGTGTTAATTGAATAGGTAGATTTATAAACTGCCAATTGAGTTCAGCCAGGGGAAATTTAGTTCACAACTATTCTTAACTAAGTTCTTTGCCACTATTCATAGTAAATGCATTTTGGAATAGACCTTGGAGGTAAAAAAAATAAATCCCCTGGGATGTTGGAGAGGAAGATATAATAGAGAACAGCCTGGTAGAGTGGTAATAACATTAGACCTCTAGAATCAGAGGATTGGAGTTCCAATTCATCTTGTGACACTTATCACTTGCATGACCCTAGACAACAGACTTAACTTGTCCCTGGGCAACAGCTTCATCAACTATAGAATTAGGCAACAGAGGGATCAGGGGAGAGAGAGCAGAGCAGAAACCTTTACAACTGAAAACAGAGAAAGGTAAGACTAGGTCCTTGCTCTCAAGAAACTCACATTCTAATAGAGAGAAAATGCAAAACAGGCAGTTAGGTGGTATAATGAATTGAAGGTTGGGCTTGGAGTCAGAAAGACATCTCTCTGAGTTTGTCTAAATTCACACTTAGGAATGTGACCCTGGGCAAGTCATTTCACCCTCTTTGCCTCAATTTCCTCATCTGTAAAATGAACCAAAGAAAGAAATGGCAAATCACTCCAAAATCTTTGCCAAGAAAAACCCAAATGGAGTCATGAAGAGTCAGACATGACTGAACAACACAGGAATGCATAGAAAAAGTAGTAATATTTGCCCTAGAAGAGATTTTAATTCAGAATTAAAACCTGCAGAAAGAGTAGGAAGATTTACAAATTGCAGTCTTCAAGAGAACCCTTTGAGAGACAGCTGGGTGACACAATGGACAGAGCACTAGACCTGGAATTAGGAAGACTTGAGGTCAAAACCAGCTTTAGAGTGTGAACCTAGGCAAGTTACTTAACCCAAATTGCCTCAAATAAAAGAAAAGAAAAAGAAAATCCTTTGAGATAAGGAGTTGATGGTGGTGGTAGTAGTGATAGTGATGTTTGTTTTTTTATTTTGTTTTGTTTTATTTTATTTTTAACCAGACTTAAGATTGCTTTGGTTAAGGGGGTTCACCATTAGGAACTTCTCAGCATCTTCTCCACAATTTAAACATAGTTGCCTGGAGACTAAGAGTTGAAGTGACTTGCCAGGGCAAGGTCACACAGTCAGAATGTGACAGGGGCAAGATTTGAAGCCAGATTTTCCTCATTCCAATACCAGCTATATCTTTGACACAAGTATTATCAGTCTGTTTTACAGATGAAGAAACAGGCATCAGTGGTTAAACCAACTTGCCCAAAGTTAAACAATTGGCAAATGCCAGAGATGAGATTCAGGCCAGGTTTTCTGAAATTGGACCCAGTGTTCTTCCAGCTTTGCCCTCCACACTGCAAAGTGTAAGACACAACAGACCTCTGAGAGAAGGTGTGAGGCTCTGGGGTCAGGCTAACACCTCAGACTGGGCAAAGTACCTAAGGCAATGTTTTTTTAAGTATCTGTTGACCTTCAAATCCAGGACTGCTTAGATGGCACAATTTCAGAGGGTAAACTCTGGTTCCTTGGTGAAGCAAATAGCATGATCTAAGCTAAGACGTAGACTCAGGAACAAGCTTGGTTTTATATGGAGGAAAAAGCAAAGGACTGTCTGGAATATATTAAAAGATCTGCTTTGGGAAGGGCCCAGGGGTAAGTTTGCATAGGTAGAATAGAAGGAAGTAAAAGAGGTTCTTGGAAGTCTTTAGAGAGGAACCAATACAAGTCCTTGAGTGGGATAAGTCAAAGGACCAAAGTCATGTCAGAAGGTGATTTTAGCATCAGTATATGGGCTAGATTGGAACTAAGAGTCCCAGGAACATGGAAATTAATTAGGAAGCAGATTCACCCAAATGTGAAATGAAGAGCAGCCAGTTCAGAATAATAGTAGAAGAAATTAAATTGGTGAGGAAAACAACCACAGGTCCAACTCTGAAGGAAATTTCCATGTTCTTTCTCTCCTCCTCTTTTGAACCATGTTACCCTTTTCTCCTAGGATGTGGGTGTTTCATACTACTCTGGGTCTCTTGAATGTTTTGGCCCGAAACCAAGTGATCTGGGTTTGACTCCTGTTTCTAACACTTAATAATATCCCTGTCAGGGACAGATCGCCAATCAAGGACTTGTGACTTAATTTCTCTCATCTTCAACCTCTTCACTTGTAGAATGAGGATAATAACACTTAACCCTGTAAGGTCTCCCAGAATCACTGGGTGGAAAGCGTTTTGTAAACTTTAAGACAGCTAGGAAGGTCAGGGGATAGGAGGACCTGAGTTCAGATGTGACCTCAGATGCTTAATAACTGTGTGACCCTGGGTAAGTCATTAATTTATTTGCCTCAGTTTCCCAACTATAAATTTTAAAAGTTCTCTCAACTATAAAAATGAAGAATAGCATTCTTGTTGAGAGGTTCAAATGAGATTATATTTATAAAATACTTAGTATAGGAGGCTCTATAGAAATGCTTATTCCCTCTCTGTTACTATTATTAAATCCACTCTCCCTCTACAATCAGTCTCATGAACTCAAAATGCTTCCTGTAGGTGACCTGCCTTATGAGAAAGCTGCAAAGATAATCACTGGGAGCCTTGAGGAGCCTTGGATAGCCAGACCAGGACTTCCTCTAATAGAGAGAGCCATTCATTGAGATTAAGCTTTCCTCACTCTCTTTTAAAATAATTCTCTTCTAAAGGAAAACAAGAAAAACACAATTTCAAATGAGATCTTTCCTCTGTGACAAGAGACAGGACAGTATGGGAATACTGGGTGCTCAAAGAAAGGGGAAACAGGCCAGCAAGCTAACCTCTTTTGTTGATCCTAGGGCCCTTCCTTCTGAAAATGCAGCTCATGCTTCAATTCTCCCCTGCTCCAAGAAGCTTTTCTAGTTTACTCTAACTCATATTGACTTCTAGGTTCCCTGGATTTCTGTAATCACACCATGTCTCACTTAATAATATTCTATCTTTTACTATTTTCTATTGTGTCCATATGAAGTTTTCTTATGACCTATCCTTAGAACTTTATCAGCTCCTTCCTAGACTATTATGCTAATCTTTTAACTGATATCCCTGCTTTCTATCTTTTCCTATCCTACTTCAACCATCCTGAGGATTACCCCTACAATTTAGTAGTTTCCCAAAATACCATTTTGATAATATCATTTTTCTATTTAAAAATATTCAAAGATTACCAGCTAGCTATGGGATAAAATTGTTGTTGCTGTGCACTTGTTTCAGTCATGTATGACTCTTTGTGACCCTATTTGGAGTTTTCTTCACAGATACTGGAGTAGTTTGCCATTTTCTTCTCCAGTTCATTTATACAGTTGAGGAAACTGAGGTAAACAATGCCAAGTGATTTGCCCAGGGTCACACAGTCAGTAAGTGTATAAACTCCTTGCATTTGAGGTCCTTTGTGATCCAGCCCCAAACTTTGTAAACATGTTCCCCACTACTTCTCTATGGGAACTCTCTCTAGCCAGACTTGTTGGACAACTGAATCTGGACTATATTTTTGTACATCTCATTCTTCTGAACTGAAGCGTCCTCTCTCCCTATTCTTTGCCTTTCTTAATCCTATCCACCTCCTTTGAGAAGGTTTCCCTGACTATCCAGTTTACAATGATCATGATCTTTGTCCCCGTCAATATATAAAGCAAAGCTCTTTGAAAGTAGTATGTTTTAAAAGATAATTACAATACAAGGAAATAAATAGATCTTTTAAAAAAAATCGCTTCTAGAGATTTCCCTGCCACTAATTCCTTCCCACTTGGAGCAGACCCAACTCTTCAGAGATGTTCCCCTACCCAGCCCAGCCCCCAGGGAATTAATCCATTAATTCAAACTTTAAGATTGACCTTGAGGAAGAGCTTTACTAAACTGGAAAGTAGAAAGTGGTCTCAGCTTGTCATAAACCAAACTTTATCCCATTAAACCATCCAACCACATATCTGGGCTTACTCAGAATCTTGTTATCTCTCTTGTCTGCCTTTTCCACCCCCTACCTTCTCCACCCACTTTTTGCCTCTAGCTCAGGAAACAATAATTAATTCAACACTACCCTTACTAAAGGATAAGGCATTACTGCCCAGTATCTCCACTCAAAATACCTGCAACTTCCTAGAACCACTTCCTTAGTCACTGCTCCTAGATATGCTTGTATCTCCATAGATAGTAAATAATGAATAATCATGGGCTTGACTGGGCAGTGGAACTTAGTAAAAAACAGCTGTTCAGCACCCAAACAGTCCTCTTGTTGGGAAAAGATCTCAATAGCATGAACCTTAAAGCTACATGATGCCAGACATCAGACTAACTGGGATTACCTTTATTTTATCTGGATTTCTTATTTATTAATCAAAATGCTCAAGGAGGTCCATTGTACCTTGTTCTCTTCTATACAGAAAATCATATAAAAGTACAGGATGAATTATCAATGCTAACAAAAGTTCTTTGGAGTGTCTTTGAAGAGGATATTTTAAAGTGGCTATTTTTTCCTGCTAAACTAAATGACCATTAATAGAGAGTTCATATAAGCAAAATGAGAAATAAAAATCTTGGTTAAAACTAGAATCTCCAATTTATTTCATTTGCTAAAAATTAAAAAGAGTAATATGAATTTTAACAAAATAATATTCATAATGTCTTATTTGTATTTTATTTATAATTGTGTCATTTATTTTTATTATATGAAGTAGGAATTTTTTTTGCTAAATCAGAGACAGGTCCATGTGAATGTTGTATTTCTTTGCAGTGGGTTTTCAGTGGAAACTTCTATTTGTTGGTACTTTTACCAATTCAGTGGTATACCCAACTCAATTACATATGTAATTATTAAATGCTTTCTGTGTACTAGCAAGTATTTTACCATAAAATATCAAATGGAATGATATTAACACAATGCATGACAAAAACTTGGTGCTTAATAAATGATTGTCTCCTTTACTTCCTTCCCAGTATGCTAGACTGATACTTGGGGATCTCAAGATGAAAAAATAGTACAATTCTTGATCCCAAAAGTCTTCTAATTTATGCAAGTGATTAGAACAAAGGAAACATCCAAGATACTCTACTAAAATTTGAAGGGCATCCAGAAAGGTCAAGAAATATGGTTCTCTTGGTTTGTAGACCTATTTTCATTAACTTAGAAATTCCATTTAAACAAAAAAGAAATTCCCTTTTCAAAAAAAAACAACCAAAAAATAGAGATTAGGAAACCAGAATCAAGATAGACGAGATTTTTCAAGGATTCGTATTTTACTTTGTTCTCCTTTCATTAACTTAGAAATTCCATTTAAGCAAAAAAGAAATTCCCTTTTCAAAAAAAACACCAAACAAATATAGATTAGGAAGCTAGAATCAAGACAGATAAGATTTTTTTTAAGGATTCTCATTTCACCTTGTTTGTTCTGTTCTAACAACCATAAAAATGTGCAAGATGAATTATCAATGCTGTTAGCTAGTTCTCTGGAGTCTCTTTGAAGAGACTACTACGAATACTTAGTTTAATGATCACAAACAAGCCATTTAACCTTTTTTGAGGCTCAATTTCTGTACCTCTAAAATGATGATAATAGTATCTGTAAAACCTACCTCAGGGTTATTGTCAGGATAATAACAAGTGGCATTTAAACCATTTCCCAAAAGTCTTAGTGCACTTTTAAGCTTTAATACTTAATAAATTTCAGGTATCTAATTTGTTATTCCTCACATTGATCCATAGCATGAGATGATGAATTAAGGGCCAATTTTGAAGTTAGGAAAATCTGAGTTCAAGCTCTGGCACTGGCATCTAATGGTTGAAAAAAACATGGAAAAGTCATTTAATTCCTCAGTGCTCCCAGAAATTTTTTTTTTTAAGATGGAAAGTTATAGAGGTGTTACCTATCTGCACTGTTGGAAGAAATTTCCTCACCAGGAATTCTAACAGCTAGAGATAATCTTATGTCTGCCCACCCCACCAAAAGAAAAGACATGCAGTTAAAAGCTTCTCAATTTGCTAATACCCTCCCTCTCAAACTATCCTATATTAAATTTCTTTCTTCATATTTGTTCTGTACAAACTTAGATTCATCCTTGTCTCCTCCATTAGAATGCAAACAGTTTTCAAGTAGGGATGGTTCCATTTATTGCTTTTGTATCCCCAGGGCCTAGTGCAGTGTCTGGGATACAGCAAGCACTTAATAAATCCTTGTTCAAGTCATTCCACGATTGATAAATGGTCAAAGTTTTCAGATGAAGAAATTAAAACTGTATATAGTTATATGAAAAAAAATTCCAAATCATTATTAGAGAATTGGTGTGGGAAAATCCACCACTGATGGAGTTGTAAACTAATCCAACCATTCTAGAGAGCAACCTAAAACTATGCCCAAAGAGCAATGAAACTGATAATACCCTTTGACCCAGCAATACCAATACTAACCCTATATTCAAAAGAAATTATAGAAAATGAGGAAAGTCTCACATGTTCAAGGATATTTATAGTAGCCCTTTTTGAAGTAGCAAAGAACTGGAAATTGAGAGGATGCCTATCAATTGAGGAATGGTCAAACAAATTACAGTATATGAATGTTATGGTGTTCTGTTTTGTAAGAAATCATGAGTGAGCAGACTTTTGAACACATTAACAGCATTGCAAGTTGATCAGCTTTGATGGATGCAAGTCCTCTCAGAAGTTCAGAGATCAAGGACACCCCTGCCCATACAGAGGGAAAAAAAAACAAACCCTGGAATATGAATTTATACAATGTTTACTTTTTTAAAACTCCTATGTTTTTCCTTCCTATCTCATGATTTTCTTTGTTTGCCCTTAGTCCTAATTCCTCTCATACAAAAAGACTAATATGTAAATATGTGAAACACAAATGTATATGTACAACTTTTACCAAAAAAGTGAAGGGGGTGGGAAGGGAAGGTGGTAGAAATATATGTAACCTATGAATTTGCAAATGGATGGATGAATGTTGAAAAACTAAATAAATAAATGTTTTTAAAAGAAAGAAACCAAAAATAAAGAAATAAATGCCTGTTGCTTGAGTGTAACCATATCTAAAGGACAGAAACAATTGAATCATTCAGTTATTCATACTTTCTCTAAACCTAAATGAATCATTTTGGATCCTGACTGGTTCATTACTACAATAATCACTTGAGCAACTGTTCAAAGATACCTGGTCTCCTTTTGGACGATCATTTAATGCCACATCATATAGAACTGTCCTCTAGTACAGATGCCTTTCATGTTCCATCGAACTCAAAGCTTTTCACACTTGCTTTGCAAAATACTTATGTCTTGGCCATTAAAAACACAAATCTGACAAATGGAAAAAGCAGACTGGCCCAGTCATGGCTGTTTCAAATCTGTCAAATTTTCCATTATAAAACCAATTCTGGATAAGCTTACCATTTACTGTAGCTGTTTAGTTAAAGGTGGAAATTTATAGATGGAATTTTATAGATTCTTGAGCCAAGCACAGGTTTGTTTGTTATACAATTTACTTTTAGTCAGTAGGGTCCTTCCTTAATTAGGGACTTGAAATTATCCTTTTTCTTCTTCCACCGCCACAAACACTTTTCTTTCAAAGCTGTCACCCCAAGAGTCGGGAAAGCTGATTTTAACTGTGTGTGTTTGCTTCATTTACACCCAAAATGAAAGGGAGCTTTCAGGTTTTAATCATTTCAAAATGAATTGAGTCAACTTTGGAAGGTTGCCAGCTAATTAAAAACAAGGTGGTAATTTCTCCCTTTCCCCCATTCAAAAAACATGCCTCTCACACATTTTACTTTGCACTTGGTGCCACACCAAAGACACCCACACCAACACTTAAACATAAATGAACCTTTCATTTAGTCTGTGTCCATGTTTACACCGTCAAGTGTGTCGCCATCCACTTGCAAGGTGAGATTGTAAAGAAATAAGATGGATTTGTATAATATGACCAATGGAAACGAATGTAGGGATCACATTGCTTAATCTCCTATTCAATGCAAGAAACCTCTGCACACAATCCCTTGACAGATCTTCTTGAATATTTTAAGTGATAAAAAGTACACTGAGTCTTTATAGTCCCTCAAATCCCATCTACAGGAAGCCCTTCTTGGTCTCCCCAGAGGGTCTTCCCGCTGTCATTACTTTCCCTCTATTCCATATGTATCTTGAATATATTTAATTATTCCCATGTTATCTCTCCCATTAGAATAAGACATCTTTGAGAGTTGTGACTACTTTTGCCTTTCACTGTGGGAAAATTTTAGTGATTCTGAGCAGAGTGCCTTGAACCTATCAACTATCTGATTGCTTGGTCAAGTCAATATACACTTCTTAGTTGAATTTATCTTATTTAATTAGAAAGGTCTTCCTCTTTAATGACAACAGGCATCTTATTCTATGATAATTGAAGACAGGAAGCCCATTCCAAGCAACAATTCAAAATAACAGTCTTAGATGTATGCATTAAAGGGAAATCTGCCAGGGTAACTCATGGAATCCTTGCATTACTTTATTGTCATATCTCAAATGTCTGTATATACCAAGTACGTGATGAGGGTAGACAACCTATTGTGAAATGGACTGAAGTTGCAAAGAGTCAGATTATGGTTTGATATTGAAAAACAAAAAAGTTTCCTAACAAACCAATAGAAGAATGAACTTGCCTTGGAAGGTAATGAATTCCCCATTACTTTAGGTGTCTAAGTGGTGAGTGGAAACCAATTTCTCCAAAATTTAAAAGAGACATTGATATTCAAATCCAAGAGGCAGCTAGGTGGTGCAGTGGATAGAGCACCGGCCCTGGAGTCAGGAGTACCTGAGTTCAAACCCAGTCTCAGACACTTAATAATTACCTAGCTGTGTGACCTTGGGCAAGCCACTTAACCCCATTTGCCTTGCAAAAACCTAAAAAAAAAAAAAATTCAAATCCAAAGTTGTACCAAATTACTCCTTAGGTCTCCTTCAACCCTGTTATTCTCTGACCAGTTTTGCCCAATGGTTTGGTCTACATAAAGGCCAATAACTTCCAACTGATGTTTTCATTGGTCTGATTAATTCACTGAGCACAGAATAAACCCAGGCTTTGAGTCCTCTGGTGGCTAGCCTAGTAGAGAACCCAAAGTCCCTGTGATTCTAGTGTAACCATAAATATATCTGGATGGCATTGAGGCTTACTTGGTGATTGCAGAAGTTGTTAATTTTTGCAATCTGTAAGCAAAAATCATTCATATCCCATATAAAAAGAATATCATTCCTGAGGACCAGATATGATGATATTTGTTGTGTATTTAATGCACAATGCAGATATCATTTTGCATTTCTAGGTAATTATTAAGTGTCTGAGGCCGGATTTGAACTCAGGTACTCCTGACTCCAGGGCCGGTGCTCTATCCACTATTCCACCTAGCTGCCCCTATTTTGAGGGATTTTTAATGAAAGACAATACAAGCATAAAATGAAAATGGAATCACAGGATAAACTTGGTTATATCAGTGATTGAAAGGCACTTTTTATTTTTATTTTTTACAAATAAAAAATTATTCTTGGCAGTTCAATAAGAAACAATATTTAAATTTCACAGAAGTAGTATCTCCTATAGCTCAATACTTTTTCTTTTTTTAATTCAATTTTATTTTCAGTACCAAACTATATCTCTTTCCCCTCCCTTTCCCCTTCCCACTGAGAAGTCAAGAAAAATAAATTCACTTTAAATGTATATAGATGTGTAAAAGAAATTCACCAATTAACCATATTCAAGAAAGAAATATAAAGAGAAGAGAATATGTTACTATTTGCAATCTGAGTTCAAAAATCTTTATCTGGAAAAGAATAGCATTTTTATTTGAATATTTTTGGAATTGTGATTGCTCATTTTGTTGATTGGAGTTATTAAGTCTTTCAGTCAAATTAAATTAATTTACATACAATAATAAATTATTACTCCTGGGTTTGCTCACTTCACTTTGTATCAGATCACACAAATCTTGCCAGGTTTTTCTGAAACCATCCCACTATATTCAAAAGAATGCTGCATACCAGTAACAGTGGATTCTTGGCAAAACAGTCAAAAGATTCTACATGAACTTGAACAAGTCATTTACCTGGTCCTCTTTTAGAAGAGATAATAGAGAAAAATGAAAAGACTAAGGGCAGCTAGGTGGCACAGTGGATAGAGCACCTGCCCTGGAGTCAGGAGGAAAGAGTTCAAATCTGTCCTCAGACACTTGGTAATTAACTAGCCATGTGACCTTGGGCAAGTCATTTAACCCCGTTGCCTTGCAAAACAAAAATGAAAAGACTATCATATTTGGAATTTAAAACATTTGAACTATAGGATTATGGGATCATAGATATAAAGCTGGAAGGGGCCTTAAGATGTCACATTGTTCCAAGTACTTGAGGAAACTGAGAAACTGAGTGGTCACAAAGGCAAGTAGGCATGGAATTTAAATTCAGGTCTCCTAACTCCAAGATCAACCACTTTCCCTACAGGTATAATTTAAGCCTTGTGTGACCTTAAACAAATTACCTAACCTCCTTGGTTTGAGTATCCTCATCTGTGAATTGAGAAGGCAGACAAGATTACTTCTAAGCTCCCATCTAACTCTAGGACCTTTGATGCTGATAAACTCTAAATTGATCTTTTCAAGTTTTTACATTCTAAAATTCATTTTCTCCACCTGGCAATGATGATTAGTCACATAATAACACATTTATGAAGATTTTAAAGATTTTATTTTTAAAAATTAGTAAAACCACTTGGAAAATGATCTAACTATAAGTATAATAAAGACCACAATGCATTTTTAGTTATCTTTTTGACTTCCTATGACTTCTTTTGATTAATGAAGGATGACCCACATAAACACCAGTATGTCTGTTATTACCAACAAACCCCACTAGGAAGAGATAGAAAAAAATAACTACAGACATATAATAATAAAAATAAAAATACTTGGGAGTCTATTTACAGAGACAAATCTAGTAACTAATTGTATGAATACAATTAGGGAACACTTTTCACACATATGGAGATAAATCTAAAGGAGTGGAGCAAAGTTAATTGCTCATAGGTGGGCTGAGCCAATATAATGAAAATGACAATTCAGTATAAATTAGTTTGCTTATTCAGTACCATATCAATAAAATCAAAGAATTAATGGAGCTAGAAAAAATAATAATAAAATTCATCTAAAAGAACAAAAAGTCAGAATATTAAGGGAGTCAGCGAAAAAAGGAAGGAACACAACTTAGCAGTACTAGATTTCAAATTATATCTTAAGGTGGTAATCATAAAAATTGGTATTAACTAAGAAATAGACGGTGGATCAGTGAAACATGGAGTAAATAACCATAGTAATCTGGTGCCTGATAAACCTGAAGATACAAATTTCTG
Organism: Macrotis lagotis; assembly: GCF_037893015.1. NCBI lineage: Eukaryota > Metazoa > Chordata > Mammalia > Peramelemorphia > Peramelidae > Macrotis > Macrotis lagotis. Next base: position 127,744,954 of record NC_133665.1, read on the forward strand.
GTGCATAAACTCCCCATTTAAGTTTATAGGAAACTTAGAAAATAGTTTGGTATTAGATAAGGGAAATCTAGGTGTTACAATGGATAGATTTCCAGGCCTAGAGTCAGGAAGATCTGAGCTCAAATCTATTCTCAGATGCTAGCTGTATTACTCTAAGTAAATCACTTAATCCTGTCTGCCTCAGTTTCTTCATCTGTAAAATGGGTTGGAGAAGAAAATGAAAAACCACTCCAGTGCCTTTGCCAAGAAAACACCAAATGGTTTCATGAAGAGCCTTTATGACTAAAAACAACTAAACATCCATAACAGACATAGAAGAATGTCTCATACTATAAAATAAAATGAGGTCAAAATGGGTAAATTATTTAGATATAAGGGGTAATAGCATGAGTAAATTAGGGGAACACAGAAAAATTTGCTTGTCAGATATATGGATAAGGGAAGAATTCATGCCCAAAGAAGAGATAGAAATGATCATTTGAAGTAAAATGAATAATTCTGACTATATGAAATTTTAAAAAAGTTTTACAAAAAAGAAAACAATGTAGTCAAAATTAGAAAGACAGCAAAAAGGGTGGCTAAGTGGTGCAGTGGATAGAGCACCAGCCCTGGAGTCAGGAGTACTGAGTTCAAATCCGGCCTCAGACACTTAATAATTACCTAGCTATGTGGCCTTGAGAGAGCCACTTAACCCCATTTGCCTTGCAAAAAAAAGAAAAGAAAAGAAAAGAAAGACAGCAAAAAGTGGGGAAGGGGGAAGGGAAGGAAGACTAAATTGGAATTTATACTTTTTCCTCTGATAAAAATCTTCATTTCTCAAATATATATGAAACTGAACCAAATTTATACAAAAAAAGAACCGTTCTCTAATTGATAAATGATCAAAGGATATGAAGACAGTTTTTAGAGGAAAATAGGACTTCCAGTCAAGATGGTGGAGTGAAACCAGGCACTGTCTTAAGCTCTCCAGGCTTTCCCTCAGGACTAACAAGAGTCAAGCCTCTTAAAAGAATTTGGATCCACAAAACCCAGAGAAGATCCTAGGAAAACATCTACCAACAAGATTTGTCTCAGTGGAGCATGGGAGAGCCAGGGACATAGAGCAAAGAGCCATCACAGGAACGGCAGAATGAGGCTGAGGGACTAACCTGAGAACAGCTGCAGAAGTATTTCTTGTGTGCCCAGCAGGGGGGAGAGCTCCAGCTTAGAAGCCTTTACCATGTGGGGAGGGAGAGCTCCAGCACTGCAGCTAGATATCAATCAGTCAGCTCACTGGTCTGGAAGACCAGGAATGTGAGCCCTGGTGTTTTCAGCAAAGTCCCTATGTTACCAGTTGAGTCCCCTTCACCCATTCCAGTGGGAGAAAATGACACTTCCCAGAACAAACACAGTAACAGCCCCCCCCCCACCAGCCAGATCTCTCCCAGTGCTGATTGAGAATTAAGGAGATGAACAAGGGCTCAGCTGACATTATCTAGGATAACCAGAATCCTACTGGACCCCCACCCCCACCCAGACCCAGAGAATGGGGCCACTCCCCCAACACAATATCTTAGGAAAATGAAGAAAAACCAGTGGAAAGGGGGGGGCTCCATTGAAATTTACCTTGAAAACAAGGATCCTAACTCAGAGAAAACTAGAACTTTAGAGCAAAACATGAATTGATCTCCAGCAGAGAAAGCCTTCTTAGAGGAGATCAGGAAGAAGTTTAAAAATCAATTTGAAAAATTAAAAAAAGAAACACAAGAGAAAATTAACACTTTGGGGTGGCTAGGTGGCGCAGTGGATAGAGCACCAGCCCTGGAGTCAGGAGTAACTGAGTTCAAATCCTACCTCAGACATAATTGCCTAGCTGTGTGGTCTTGGGCAAGCCACTTAACCCCATTGCCTTGAAAAAGAAAACCTAAAAGAAAAAAGAAAATTAATACTTTGCAAGAGAAAATTTTCATGTTATAACAAGAAAGAAAAATACAATTGGACAAATGCAATAAGGAAATAATTCTCCCAAAACCATAATTGGACAAAGGAAAACACCTTCAAATATAGACTTGACTAATTGGAAAAGTTGTTGCAAAAGGTAAATGAAGAAAATCCTTCTAAAAAAAAAGATTGGAATCTGTAGAAACTTTTGACTTCATGAGACAACAAGAATCTATTAAACAAACCAAAAAAACAAAAACATAGTAGAAAATATAAAATACCTCATCAGCAAAACAACTGACCTGGAGAACAGATCTAGAAGAGACAACTGTCTTTTTTAGGTTTTTGCAAGGCAATAGGGTTAAGTGGCTTGCCCAAGGCCACACAGCTAGGTAATTATTAAGTGTCTGAGATTGCATTTGAATTCAGGTCCTCCTGACTTCAGGGCTGATGCTCTATCTACTGTACCACCTAGCTGCCCCTAGGAAAGACAACTTTAAGAATCATTGGGCTTCTTGAAAATATTGAAAAGAAAAAAAGCCTGGACTCCATACTCCATGACATAGTGAAGGAGAATTGCCCTGCTATCATGGAACTAGAGGGCAAAATCATTATTGAAAGAATACATCGATCCCTTCCTGAAAATGATCCCAAAATGAAAACACCAAGGAATATTGTGGCCAAATTTCAGAATTATCACATAAAAGAGAAAATCTTGCAAGCAGCCTGAAAGAAACAATTTAAATACCAAGGAGTCACAGTAAGGATTGCACAGGACCTGGATGCATCATTAAGGGATCGAAAGGCTGGAACTTGATATTCCAAAGGGCAAGGGAATTTGGAATGAAGCCAAGAATTCACTATCTGACAAAACTGAGCCTTCTCTTGTAGGGTAAAAGATGGACATTAATGAAATAAGAGAATTCCAACTTTTCCTGATGAAAAGACCAGAAAAAGTGTACTCAAGCAGGAGACTCAAGAGATACATGAAAAGGTAAAAAAGGGAAAAGCTGTTATCCAATAAGACGAAATTAGCTATATCCCCACCTGAGAGAAAGATTCTCATAAATCTTGAGAATGGTGACTCTGTTAGAAAGAATATACTTAGCCGGAAATAATGAACACTCATGTCTTGTTTATGACTCTGATAGAATGATTTTAAAATAATATCTCCTTAAAAGAGAGACAGCAAAGAGATGGGAGGATGGAGGAGATAGAATGGGACAAATTATATCTCATGAGGAGGTGCAAAGGACCAATTGCAATAGAGTGGGAAAAAGGGAGGTAGTGAGAAATGCCTAAATATTACTCTCATCAGATTTGGCTCAAAGAAGGATTAACATACACATATTCAGTTAAGTTTAGAAACTTATCTTAATTTAAAGTATTAAGAGGGGAAAAGGGGAAGGGGGAGGAAAAGAAGAACTGATGACAAATGAAAAGTGGAAAGAAAAGAGAGGGGGGTTGGATATAAGGGATCAAACACACTGAAGGAGGTGGTCAGAAGCAAAATACTGAGAAATATGAATAAGTTTAAAAAAGGGGAAAAATACAAATGGATAGAAGGTAGCATGGAGGGCAACGAAGAGTTAGTAATTATAACTCTGAATATGAATGGGATGAACTCTCCCATAAAACATGAGCAAATAGCAGAGTGGATTAAAAACCAGAATTCTACAATATGCAGCTTAAAAGAAACTCATTTGAAGCAGAGAGATATATACAGGGTAAAGGTAAAAGGTTGGACCAGAATATATTATGCTTCAGCTGAAATGAAAACAGCAGGGGTAGCATCCTTTTCTTAAACAAAGTAGCTGCACAAATAGATCTCATTAAAAGAGATAAAGAAGGAATCTACATCCTCCTAAATGGTACCATAGACATGAAGTAATTTCAATATTAAATATGTATGTACCAAGTGGTATAGCATTCAAATTCTTAGAGAAGCTGATGAATTACAGGAAGAGATAGAAAGAAAAACTCTATTGATGGGAGACCTCAACCTGCCTCTCTCAGAATTAGATGAATCTAAACATAAAATAAACAAGAAGGAAATTAGAGAGGTAAATAGAATGTTAAAAAAAAAAAACCTAGACATGATAGACCTTTGGAGAAAATTGAACAGGGATAGAAAGGAATAAATCTTTTTTTTCTGAAATACATGGCACCTACAAAAAATTTGATCATGTACTAGGGCAAAAAAACCTCATCAAATGCAGAAAGAAATAGTACATACTTTCTTCTCAGATCATAATACAATAAAAATTATGTGCAATAACAGGCCATGGAGAGATAGACCTAAAACTAATTGGAAACTAAATAACCTCATTTTAAAGAATAAGAGGATCAAACAACAAATTATAGATAGAATTAATGATTTCATCCTAGACAATGATAATGAAACAACATACCAAAACTTATGGGATACAGCCAAAGCAGTTATTAGGGGATATATTGTGTTTCTAAATGAATAAAATAGAGAAAGAGTAAATCAATGAATTAAACATGCAACTAAAAAAATTAGAGAAAGAACAAATTTAAAAACCCCAATTAAATACTAAATTAGAAATTCTAAAAATTATAGGAGAAATTAATAAAACTGAAAGTAAAAAAGCTATTGAACTAATAAAGAAAATAGGAGTTGGTTTTATGAAAAAACAATAAAATAGTTAAACTTCTGTTTGATTTGAAAAAGAAAGGTAAGAGATGGAGAACATCACTAAAAACAAACTAGATGATTTCAATTACATTAAGTTAAAAAGCTTTTGCACAGATAAAACCACTTTAACCAAGATTTAAAAAAATGCAGTAAACTGGGAAACAATTTTAGTTGTTTTTTTTTGAAAGGCAATGGGGTTAAGTGGCTTGCCCAAGGCCACACAGCTAGGTCATTATTAAATGTCTGAGGCCACATTTGAACTCAGTTACTCCTGACTCCAGGATTGGTGCTTTATCTACTGCGCCACCTAGCTGCCCCGGAAACAATCTTTACAACTAATGTTTCTGACAAAGGACTCATTTCTAAAATATACAGTTTAAAAACAAAGCCATTCCCCAGGTGACAAATGGTCAAAGAATATTTGACATGAGGAGATCAGATGAGGAGATCAAAGCAATTCATAGTCATATGAAAAATTGCTCTAAATCATTACTTTTTAGAGAAATGTGAATTAAAGCTTCACTGAGGTACCGCCTCACACCTCTCAGACTGGCCAATATGACCAGAAAGGATAATGATCATTGTTGGAAGGGTTGTGGGAAATCTGGGACACTATTACACTGTTGGTCGAGCTGTGAACTCATCCAACCTTTCTGGAGAGAAATTTGGAACTTTGCCCAAAGGCAACAAAAATGTGCATATGCTTTGATCCAGCAATGTCACTACTGGGTCTATACCCTGAAGAGATAATGAAAAAGGGTAAAAACATCACTTGTACAAAAATATTCATAGCGGCCCTGTTTGTGGTGGCAAAGAATTGTAAATCAAGTAAATGTCCTTCAATTGGGGAATGGTTTAGCAAACTGTGATATATGTATGTCATGGAACACTATTGTTCTATTAGAAACCAGGAGGGACGGGAATTCAGGGAAGCCTGGAGGGATTTGCATGAACTGATGCTGAGTGAGATGAGCAGAACCAGAAAAACACTGTACACCTAACAGCAACATGGGAGTGATGATCAACCTTGATGGACTTGCTCATTCCATCAGTGCAACAATCAGGGACAATTTGGGGCTGTCTGCAAAGGAGAGTGCCACCTGTATCCAGATAAAGAGCCATGGAGTTTGAACAATGTTCAAGGACTATTCCCTTCAATTTAGAGAAAAAAACCTGATATCTTATTGTCTGATCTTGTTATCTCTTATACTTTATATTTCTTCCTTAAGGATATGATTTTTGTCGCATCACACTCAATTTGGATCAATGTACAACAAGTAAACAATGTAAAGATTGACAAATTGCTTTCTGTGGGGGGAGGGAAGTAAGACTGGGGGAAAAATTGTAAAACTCAAAATAAATAAAATCTTTAATAAAAAAGAAAGATGAAAACCAAATTACTAGTATCATAAATGCAAAAGGTAAATACCATCAATGAGGAGGAAAATTAAAGTAATAATTCAGAACTATTTTGCCCAACTGTATGCCAATAAATTTGATAATCTAAATGGAATAGATGAAGATTTAGAAAAATATAAGTTGCCCAAGTCAAATGAAGAGGAAATTAAATACCTAATAAGCCTATTTCAGAAAAATAAATTCAATGAACTATCAATGAACTCCCTTAAAAAGAAGTCTCCAGGGCCAGATGGATTGAAGAGTGAATTCTATCAAATATTTAAGGAACATTGGTTCTAATTCTATATAAATGCTTTGGAAAAATAGGTGAAGATAGAACTCTGCCTAACTCCTTCTATAACACCAATATGGTGTCAGGAAGAAGCAAAACGGGGAAAGAAAATTATAGGCCAATTTCTCTAATGAATATGGATGCAAAAATCTTAAATAAAATCTTGGCAAAGTGATTACAGCAAGTTATTACTTAGATAATACACTCTGACCAAGCAAGATTTGTTTCAGAAATGCAGGGTTAGTTCAATATTAAAAAAAAATGTCAGTATAATTGACTATATCAATAACAAAGCTAACAGAAATCATATGATTATCTCAATAGATGCTGGAAAAGCCTTTGACATAATACAGCACCCATTTCCACTAAAAAACACTAGGGAACACAGGAATAAATGTATTGTGCATTAGAATGATAAGCAATATCTATCTGAAACAATCCACAAGCATTATATGCAATGGGGATAAGCTAGAGGCATCCCCAATAAGATCAGGGGTGAAACAAGGATGCCTGTTATCACCATTCGAATTAATTTCATCCTAGACAATGATACTAATGAGACAACATACCAAAACCTATGGGATACAGCCAAAGCAATTATTAGCGGATATATTATATCTCTAAATGCTTACATGAATAAAATAATGAGAGAAAGAAAAAAAATCAATGAATTAAACAATTAATTAAACAATTAGAGAAAGAACAAGTTAAAAAAACCCAATTAAATACCAAATTAGAAATTCTAAAAATAAAGGAGAAATTGTTAAAATTGAGAAAAAGAAATTGAAGGGATTAGAACTGGAAAGAAAGAAACAAATTCTCACTCTTTGCAGATGACATGATGTTATACCTAGAGAATTCTAAAAAACTCATCTAAAAAACTACTAGAAACAGTTAGCAATGGACTTGCTCATTCCATCAGTGCATGAATCGGGGACAATTTAGGGTATTTGCATCCAGAGAAAAACTGTGGAGTTTAAACAAAGACCAAAGACTATTACCTTCATTTTTTTAAAGTAAGTTGTTTTATGTACTACACAATTTTGCTATCTCTAATATTTTATTTCTTCCTCAAGGATATGTTTTTTTTTTCTCTCAACACATTCAATTTTGATCAATGTGTAGCATGGAAATAATGTAAAGATTATCAGACTGCCTTCTATGGGAGAGAGGGGGGAGGGAAGAAAGGGTGGGGGGAAATTGTAAAACTCTAAACCTTATAAAAATGATAAGTAGAAACCACTATTGTATATAATTGGAAAAGAAATAAAATATATAATAAAAATAAATTAATCAACAGTCACATAAAAAAATTCTCTTGAATAGAGAAATGCTCTAATCAACTGAGTTATCACCTCACACCTACCATATTACCTTATATGGCAGAAAAAGGAAAATGCTAAATGCTAGAGGGGATATAGAAAACAAAGGTAGTAATGCATTGTTGATAGAGTTTCAAACTAGTCTAGTCCTTTTGAAGAATTATTTGGAACTACACCCAAAAGGCAATCAAACTGTACATACCCTTTGACCAGCAATACCACCATTAAGCCTACATCCCAAAGAGAACAGAGAAAAAGGGGGAAAGGACTTACATGTATAAAAATATTTACAATAGTTCTTTTTGTAGTAGTAAAGAATTGGAAATGGAGGGAATATCCATCAGTTGGGGAATGACTGAACAACTTGTGCTATATGATGGATAGAATACCATTTTGCTATAAGAAATGATTAGCATGGGGCGGCTAGGTAGTGTAGTGGATAAAGCACCGGCCCTGGAGTCAGGAGTACCTGGGTTCAAATCTGGTCTCAGCCACTTAATAATTACCTAGCTGTGTGGCCTTGGGCAAGCCACTTAAACCCATTTGCCTTGCAAAAACCTAAAAAAAAAAATGATTAGCAGGATGGTTTCATAAAACCTAGTAAATAGTATTGCTGTAAAGTGAAGCAAGCTGAACCAAAAGAATATTGTAAAGTAACAGAAATATTATAATGATGGTTATATGTGAAAGATTTAGCTACTCTGATCAATACAATGATCCAAGACAATTCCACAAGGATCTATGTTGAAAAATGCTATCTCCAGAGAAAGAATTGATGAACTCTGAGTATAGATTTTAAGCATACTTTTCTCCCACTTTCTATATATTTCTTGCTTTTGAGGGTTTTGGGGGTTTTTTTCCAACATGACTAATATGAAAATATATTTTGGATGATTTCACATGTATAATTCACATCATCTTGTTTGTCTTCTCAATGGATGGGGAACAGGAGTAAGGGAGATCATTTGGAACTCAAATTTTTAAAAAATTAAAGTTAAAAATAAATAAATACATAAAAATTTTGAAAGAAGCATGGAACTAAGAATTTGACTTTTTTCTATCACTAACTAGTCATGTGAATTTTAAAAAATTCACATTCCCTTTATGGAATTCAATTTTCTGATCTGAAATTAGGGTGATCAGAATCAAAGGAGGAAATAGTTAAAATTTCTTCCAGAACTAAAATTTTTGACACCCATCTAAATTTTTCAGAATGTTAAGTGTATTCTTCTCTGAAATAGGGTACTTAAGATCTATCTTTATCATTGACCTACTTTGGAATAGTTTGTCAACTAAAAATAAAGTATTGACTTGAAAAACACACATACAAAAGAACCTGTTGTTTTTATTCACTTTGAAATATGATTCCCTTTTGTTCATTTTGAAAAGCCTGTAACTTCTGAACATGGAGAGAAAAGGGCAAATTATAACTTCCCAAAGATAATCTTAGAGAGAGAGTATCAAGGGAAAGCTAATGAAAATTTACTATAAATATCATAATGTGAAATTGGATTGATTTGCAGTTTAGACTCAGACAAGTTGTGAAAGGGGAACAATATAAATAATGAGCAATGAGATGCTTTGTTGCAAAATGACATTTTAATGAACCTTTTATTACCAAGATGAATTATGCCTGTCTCAGATTTTGCATCTTAAGAAAACTCTTTGTACCTACATTAGGTTTAGTGAACACTGGTATATGGAATGACTGATGCAAAAATTCCAGCTGGTCATTCCAACCACTGAGGATTCTATTTTCTAATTCCTATCTTGGCAGGAGGCAAAGATTCCTCCAAACTGGGTTGAATAGAAAATGGCTCCAGTAGCTCCTTCTCTATTACCCCTGTAGTCTGTGAAATTACAACAAAGCATTTAAATGGTCTGACCAGACATTAATTGGGGCATTCAGGCTGAGATTTGTTATTAAAAGCAAGTTGTTGCCTGTCTCTTATACAGGTATTAAACAAGTAAGGCAAGTGTGTCTCTTCTGAGGATTAATTAAATTAGCAAGAATACTGTTGTTGGACAAAAAGAGAAGAATTAAGAGAGGAATCCTAGGCTTTTGTGAATATTCTTTGAGTACAGAGAATGAATTTTTTTCACATAAACCTTTATTTACTTTTTCATTATCTGTTTTATTTCTTTCATTTAATAATCACAATAATTCCTAGATATGTTCCTTCCTCCTGTCCCACTCCCCAGGGAGCTTTTCTTCTAACAAAGAAAAGGAGGTAAGCAAAACCGACCAATAACAGTGACTACTTCTGAAAGCATGTACAACATTTAAAATTATATACATCCCCAGGACCACCACCATCATATTTATCTTTTCAATCTGACATCATTTTGTTGTGTGAATGTTATTTTATTTCACAAAATGCCAATTTAGCTAATTTTAAAAAAAGAATTGACCTGAATAAATCAGTTTTGCTATCAAGTGGATTCAATGTGGCATCTAGTCTGGTCCCATTGTTTCCTGACAAATAAAGGAAGAAAAAAATGGAAGCAGTGTCAGATTGCATATTCTTGGACTCAAAGATCACTGCAAATGGTGACAACAATCAAGAAATTTAAAAACAACAACAACAAATCTTTGCTACTTGGAAAAAACTATAGCAAATTTGGACAGCATACTAAAAAAAGCAGAGAGACTCAAAACTATGGTTTTTCCTAGTAGTAATGTATAGCTATTAGAACTAGATTGTAAGAAAAGTTAAGCACAGCACAATCAAAGCTTTCAAACTGTGATACTGGAGAAGATTTTTGAAAGTCCTTTGGATAGCAAAGAGAGCAAATCAGTGGATATTTAAAGAAATTAGCACTTTGACTCTTCATTGGGAGGAAAAAATATTGAAACTCAAGCTTGAAGATGGAATTTATTGGGAAAAAAAGTTTAATGCTGGGAATGATGAGGAGAAGAGGACAAGAGGAGAAGGAGGCAGGAGAGGATGAGATGGATAGTGCCACAGAAGCAACTAGCATGAGTTTGGATGAGTCTGCAATTGAACACCACAAGATTCAACATGCCTCCTTGGGCTTCCCCAGCTATTCCCTAGGACTTCATCTTGAGATCTCACTCCATCCCCAGAAAACACAAAAAAGTACTATTGGCCCCTGAGGCTCTGATTGAAAGACTTCTCCCATAAATTCCACTTCAGAAGAGGACCTAAGGGGCTGCCCTCCCTTTCATCACCACCCACCTACCCATGCCTTTAAATTTCTTCTCAAAAATTGTTTTCTCCTACCAGTACATAAAGCACCTTTAGGACAGGGAAAGGTTTTTCCGTTTGATTTGTATTCCTAATGTTTAGAAACATATTGGCACCTAATTGGTTGCTGTTTTGCAATATTGAAAAGGATCAAAATGATATTACTGTGTTAAAATCATGCAGTGTGTGTGGCTGATCAGACCAAAAGGAACTGGGAATACTCTGCCAAAGGTCAGGCACAAATAGTCCACTTGGAGTAGCTTCTCTAAACTTGTTATCTCATGTTTCCTTTGAGTTACTTCAATTCTGCTTTGCTCATACAGCACATCCTCTCTGATGAGGGCAGCCCATGCTATACAGTTCTGTGCCAGTGTCTCCCATATTGAAAAATAAAATCCAAAGTTCTTAAGAGAGACTTTAAGAGTGTTCTAGTATCACTTTTTCTGTCCCACCTATGAGCGCTTGCTTGCCTTGTATGAGTTCTCCATAAAAGTCTTTCTGGCAAGTGTAAATTTGGCATTCAAACAATGTGACCAGGTCATTGGAATAGAGTTTGGATACTTGGCAGCTTAGTTCAAGAAAGGACCTCAGTGTCTGTTATCTTCTCCGGCCAAGTGATTTTCAGAATCTTCCTAAGACAATTAAAATGGAAGTAATTCAGTTTCTTGGCATGGCATTGGTAGACTGCCCAGGTTTCACAGGCATATAACAATGAGGTCAGCACAACAGTTCTAGAGACCTTCAGTCTAATACCTCTTCCCTCCTACACTTTCCTTCGAAAGCTCCCAAACACAGCTGATTCTGGCAAAGTATGTGTCACCCTCATCAATGTGTAACCTCCCTGGAAAGTACACTGACAAGATAAGTGAACTTATCCACAGTATTCAAGAAACTTCTCCATTTGCTCATTGATTGATTCATTTAGCACTTGATAGAGGGGTAAGGTTGAAGACTCAATTTGTCTAATTTAAGTGTTATTATTGAAAGAACCCCAAAACAGGAGAGTTTGTGTCAGAACTGAAGGTAAACTGCAATCTATGATACTAACTAGCTCTTTGAGTCTGGACACGTTCCTTAATCTCTCTTTACTTCATCACTTCAAGGTTCTATAGTTTTTTCATCTAAGTTCTTGCTATTAATAATCCCTCTGCAACTAAGTATATGGTCTTTAAAAGTTAATGTGGTTTAAAAAATCATTACCCTGAGGTCACACAGTAGGACATCTTTCCAAATTGTCTTGGAGGGTCTCACAAGAAAAAGATGAAAATTGAACCATAAGTTTTCAGTAATTGTGAATTTTCTAGGCATGAGTGAGAACATTATCTTTTTAACTATATTTTTCCTTAAATTCTATGTCAAGACAATTTTTATCATTCATTTGTAAAAGATTTTGAGTTCCAAATTTTCTTTCCTCTTTCCCTTCCTTCCCAATTCCAAAAAAATAAGAAATTTAGGATATGAATTATAATGTAAAATATATTTCCTTATCAGTCACAGTTGTGAAAGAAGAAACAGATTGAAAGAAAAGAACATGAAAAAATAAAGTGAATAAAATTTTTGGTCTGCATTCTGATTCCAGCAGTTCTTTATCTGAATATGGATAGCATTTTTCTTCCAATCTTTTGTATTTGTGTTGCTGAGAAAAAATGTAGTAATTCATACTTGATCATCACACAATATGACTGATACTCTGTATAATGTTTTCCTGCTTCTATTTCATTTTATTCAGTTTATACAAATCATTCCAGGTTTTTCCTGAAGTCTTCCATTTCTAATTATATAATAATATTCCAATAATGTATATACCATGACTTCAGTAATTCCCCAATCAATGGATATCCTCTCAATTTCCAATATTTTTCCACACAAAAAAAGCTGCTATAAATATTTTTGCACATGTAGGTCCTCTCCCCTTTTTTAGAATCTCTTTGGAAAACAGGCCTAGTCATTGCTTTGCTGGATCAAACAGTATGCACAGTTTGTTGCCTTTGGGCATAGCTCCAAATTGCTCTTTAGAATGGTTTGATCAGTTTACAACTCCACCAATAATGCATTAGTCATATTTTCTCAAACAATTATCATTTTCCTTTTGTGTCAAATTAGTCAATCTGATAGGTGTGAAATGGTATTGCAGAATTGTTTTAATTTACATTTCTCTAATCAATTAGAGCACTACTTCATATGCCTATGGGTAGTTGTTTTGCTATCTTCATCTGAAAACTGCTGGTTCATATCCTTTCACTTTTTCAATTAGAGAATGACTTGCATTCTTATAAATTTGACTCAGTTCTTTATTTATTTTAGAAATGAGGCCTTTATCACAGATACTCATGAAAAGATTATTTTCCAGGTTTCTCCTTTCCTTGTAATCTTAATTGCATTGTTTTGTTTGTGCAAAAGCTTCTAAGTTTAATATAATCAAAATGTTCTATTTTACACTTCATATTGTTCTCTATCTCTTGTTTGGTCATGAACCTTTAACTTGCTAAACTTTTCCTTTAATAATGTGGATGCTATACCTCTTGGTGCATATAAGTTTAGTATTAATATTACTTCATTATCTATTGTATCTTTTAGCAAGATGTATTTTCCTTCCTTATCTCTTTTAAATTAGGTCTATTTTTACTTTTATTTTGACTGCTATCAGGATTTCTAACTGTTTTTTTTTTAAACTTCAGCTAGAACATAGTAGATTCTTGGGCAGCATTATCTTTAGATAATTTTTCCATGAACTTGTGTGGGACCATGAATCATATCACTATTAAGTAACTGAAAGGGACTTTGGTCATCTATTGGATATATTCAATTATGCTGAGGAAGAACCATCATAAGCTCTATGAAATCAGGGACTGTTGAGTTTTTTAACATTTCAGTTACCAGTGCCTTGTATATTTTGTCAAGGGGAGAAGTGTAGGGAATCAAATCTTTGATTTTATTTGCATTGAGAACTCTCTATTAGGAAATTCCTTCTACTATGTTTCTCAAGCATGTTGGCAACTGTTCTACATTTTACAACCAAAGAGGATTTATGATATACTAGACAAATCACCTGTCTAGTTTCAGATAACCAGAATATATTAAAGATACAATCTGTATTTCTGACATTTAAGTCAACTCTATTCACTACACCATGGCATCATGGTGCAATACTCTATAGTTTACACACTGGTAGACTAGGAGTCCATGAAATCATTCCACCTTCTGTAAGAAGTAATAATCTATCTAAGATATGTAAGAGATTCAAGGGCAGATATCATGTATCAGGTCCAAGACAAGTCTGCCATATGTCAGCAATTTTAAAAATGCTCAGATGAAAAGAAGAGAGTAATTATCCTCAAGGACAAAATAAGTTTTAAGAGCAGAGATAACTGAAATAAGTTAGGCAAATAAATTACTGGGATGTCTACTGAGTCAAAGATCCATGTGGTTGAAATAATATGGATAAGGGACTGATTAAACAATTCAGAGTTAAGTGAATCTATAGAAGACTGAGGAAATTATATTGCAAAGAATGCTTAAGAGTCTAAAATTTATTCAGCTCTAGCAGATGAGGAATAGAGTTTGGTGAGGTTAAGAAAAAACAACACTGAATTTGAGAATAGATAAAGATTCTATTCCCAGCTCTTTCACTTATTACCTAAGTTAGGCAAGTCACTTAACCTTTGTTCCTTCATCTATAAAATTCGAGAGCTTAGATTAGGTGGCATTTAAAGTTTTATTCCAACTTTGACTCACCAATCCTACAAATTTGATTCCTCAAAGTTTTCATTTTTTGTTGGGCTGTATTGCATTCCAGCTGGTACTGATGGACCCATATGATCAAGGGCAGGGCTCAACACTAATTGTGACTCAGCCACTGCTCTCCTATTACACTAGATGAAATAATTGAGAAAAATGGTTCACAACAAGCAGAATGACCATAAATACACAAGAAGGAAAGGAAGAACTGAGTCTAAACTGGCAATACTAAACTCCATCATAATAATAATAATTGACATTTATATAATATGAATTGCAAAGAATATTTATATTCATTCTTTCATTTGATCTTCATATTAATATTGTAAAATAGGCATTACAGGTGTTATTATTTTCATTTTTTAGCTAAAAAACTCAAAGGTTCAGATCAACTAATTAACTGACTTATTGTCTTTAGAGTTACTAAATAACCCCGACCATTTCAGACTTCAAGCCCAGCATTTTTTCCACTACATGATATTCTCTTTCTATATATCAATCATTTGTAGAAGATGTCAACATTCCCTCCTGAAAAATTCCAAGTGCCCAGCTAGCAGGATAATTCCATGAAATTTCCCTGCCATGAAGAGGGACCACCATTCTTATCCAAAACTTCAGTGTAGTATCTCTTTTCATATCAAAAGTACCTAAAACTTATATAGAAACATAGCCAAGAATAGGTGAAAAAAATGCCATAAAAAAGAGTCCCATAAAATCAACTGTCCAATATATTTGGGGAAAAACTATAGGAAACAGTGTTTGGTATTCATAATACCTTGGTTCAAATCCCATCTCTGTTACTTACATTTCGGCAAATAATTGTACTGGGTTTCAGCTTTGTCAACTATAAAAAAATATGGCTTTAGACAAAGTAAACTTTAACTCTTCTAGCTCTAGATATTTGAGATGAATTTGCTCATTGATCTGGGGATGATATACTGTCTTGGAGAGCCAATGTGGTTTAGTGGAATGAAAGTTGGTCTGAGAGTCAATATAATCTTGAATTCCAATATCACCTCTAATTCTTACTACCTTAAACTGAGTTTCAGTTTCATTATCTGTAAAGTAAGATAATAATATCTGCAGAGATGACTTCAAAGGGTTAGTTTGAGTATCTAAAGAGTTAATATATATATGGAAAACACATGGAAACAGAAAAAGACAAGGAATCAGTCAAAATGTAACCAATCAAACATCATGACATCCTTAAATTGCATAAAATTTTGGTAGTGTATTAGGATGGTGACTCTCCAGTAAAGAACACTGTGTCTCCAGTGTCACCTTTACCATTAATTGCTCCCTACCTATCAGAGTACAGTTGCCTCCACAGCCTTGAGGGTGGAGTATTGCCTGCATTCCTCTCAAAATTCCACTCTACCATTCCAGAGAAGCCCTCTCAACCTGGAAGTTCACATGGACTCTTCACATGAGAAACACACTCCAAAGTGAATCTCTTCTTCAGGTTGTCTGGTTTCTCAAGAGCTTTCCTGTTAAGGAAGACACCTGGGTCAGTCATGTCTTCATTATTCTTTAGACTCAGAAATATCTCTGCCATATCTCTTCTTCTCCACTCCACCCTCACCTTTTCAACTTTCTTTTAAATATTGCCTTAAATTTAAATATTTTTTTTTTTAAAAAGACAGGGGCTGGTTTTTTGCTTGTATTTGTATTTCAAGGAAATTTCTAATACATGCTGTTATTGTTCTGTCATATTGCTAAATGGACAATATCATACCAACATTGTCCTTTGGGTTTTCTTGGCAAAGAAACTGAAGTGATTTGCCATTTTCTTCCCCAGTGGATTAAGGCAAACAGAGGTTAAGTGATTTATCCAGGGTTACACAGCTCGTATGTATCTGAGGCCAAATTTTGACTCAGGTCTTCCTTACTTCAGGCCCAACTTTCTAGCCACTGAATCATCTAACTTCCTCCTTCCTAGTTTATAATAATCACTTAATAAGTGCTTCTTGATTTTTAAAAAAGATGATTCAAAGTTGACTGTGGTCAAGGGAAAACAAACCCCATTTTGTTTGATTTTTGTTTTATTTTATGAATAAGAGAAGTTGAATATTTAGATGAAGTCAAGGCAATGCAAGAAAGAAAGTCTACTTGGACCACTGAAATCTAATAGTTGGTCCATAAGAAGTAGAGTCCTCCTTTTTATTTCAAGATATGGATAAGAGGTTCTACTAACACTATCAGAAGGAATTGCCAATTAAATTTGTCAGGAAAAAAAACTATCAGTGAACAGTGGTCTTCCCATGAACAGTGATATTCCCAAGGAGTTGCTGCTAGAATGGCCAAATATTGTTAGGTTGTACACAGTTGGGGATGACCACAAACTAACTTAGAAGAACCCATGATTTCCCTGAGCCCAAGACAAACACCAGAAAAGAAAGAAAAGACTGATGGATTTGGCAGTTCTCCACCTTGTAATAAAGTCCATGGGTCATTTATATAGAATATATGTTGATTAATATATGATTGATATGTGTTCTCTGAGAGGATACCCAGGGAAAATATCAGAATGTCATCCAAATGACGACAATGTTCTGATCTAATAAATATGTCAGATCAATATTCATTAAATACCAAAATGTTACAAGGACTGTTACCAGGTCAAAGGTCATGATTTGATAAGCTAATGCCCATCCCAGAATGATAGTCACCCATTTATTGCCCTTTCAAATACATTCCTGGTTGTATGACCCCCACAAGTCAAGCCTGTTACAAATTATAGCAACTTATACTTTTCTTAAGTTACTGTTCATAGGGGAAGCTTCAAATTGCATCTAAATCCAGACCAACATAGTCTATGTCTCTTTTCCTTTTCTAGCAATGCATGTCCCAAGCCAGTGTGGTTGATATACCACCCCTAGTGCATTCACTTCTATATATTTTATATTTATTTATCTGTGTACATGTTGAATTCTCAATAGGATAAAAGTTTACTGAAATCAAAGAGTGTTTAATTTTAAATTTTATATCCTTAATACTTAGAATAGTACCTGGAAAAATAAGAGTTGTTTTAATGAATAATCGAATGAATGAAAAAGCATTTATTAAGTCCTCATTATATAGGGATTCAAATAAACAAAGATAATCTGCGCTCTCTAGGAACTTATATTTATATGGGGGGAGGGGGAGAATAAGAGAATGACAGTCTAAAAGTGCTGAAGGTTTTTTTGTTGCTGTTGTTTTCTGAGAAGTTCCAGAACTGGTGAGTGGGAGTAGGGAATTAGATTGATGCAAATCCTTCCAGGTAGAGAAACAGAGTTGATTTAATCATAGCTCATCATTCCAGAGCTGGGGAGAAGGGAAGAAGAAAGGGAAGAAAAGGGTAATGAAATAGTAGTTTAGAAGAAGCAGGGGAATGAACGTCCTGGGAAAAAGTCACAAGATCTCTGGTATGGTTAGCAAAGAAGTTATTGAACCTAAAGATGAAATTTCCAGAGGAGAAAGTGAACTGAAGCATGGTGGCTGTGGCTATCCTGAAATAGTGGTCCAAAGTAGGCAGTCACTAATCAGGATAGGATCCCAATCCAAGCCAATCCAATAAGCATTATTAAGTATTAAATTCTAGCAGCAACTAGGTGCTGTAGTGGATAAAACACCAGCCCTGAGTCAGGAGGACCTGAGTTCAAATTCTGCCCCAAGCACATAATTGCCTAGCTGTGTAGCCTTGGGCAAGTCACTTAACCTCACTGCCTTAAATTAATATTTTTTTTAAAAAAATATCAAATTCTAGGCACAATGATCTTGTTTTTCTTTCATTCTTGAAGAAGACCATGACATCATGGAGGTGATGCCATGACAAGTACATGAATTGGATTTGAATGAGGGGAGTGCTGTGCTAAGTCACCAGTCTCACTCTCTCCTCTGGAACCATCTGTGTTCAATGGCCAGATATGGGTCAGGATAACTGGAAATGATCCTAAATATGAGGTAATCAGTGTTAAGTTACTTGCCCAAGGTCACACAACTAGTGAGTATATGAGGCTGGACTTGAACTCACGTCTTCCTGACTTCAGGGCTTGTGCTCTACCCACTTTGCCATCTAACTTCCCTGAGATACTAGACACAGTACAAAGTGTTGGGATATAGATAATAAAAAAAGAAAGACAGCTTGTGCCCTTAAGGATCTCACAGTCTAATGGGAAGGGCAAAAGTTCTTCCAGAATGATAGAGGGTTGACTTTTTGAATGCCATGGACCTCTTTGGTAATCTAGTAAAGTCTAAGGAACTCTTCTGATAATGCTTTTAAATGCATAAAATAAAATATATACTATATTTTTTAGGTTTTTTCAAGGCAATGGTGTTAAGTGGCTTGCCCAAGGCCACACAGCTAGGTAATTATTTAGAGCCTGAGGCCAGATTTGAATTCAGGTACTCCTGACTCCAGGGCCGGTGCTCTATCCACTGTGCCACCTGGCCGTCATTCAAATATTTTCTATTAAAAAAGGAATCAATTACATTGAAAATATAGTTATAATATAAATTTATATTAATCTATATATAAATATATGCATGTATGCATATATTATGTATGTGCACATATGTGAATGTAAATTTGTGTGAATGTATGTATTTCTATGAGATAGCTAGATGGTTCAGTACACTGGTCCTGGAGAGAAGACCTAAGTTCAACTTTGATCTCCAACGTTTACTAAATTGGGCAAGCCACTTTTGCCTTAATCCATTGGAGAAGGACATGGACAGTACAGACAGTATGGTTCATAGGATCTTGAAGAGTCAGACAAAATTGAACAAAATATATTTCTATTCCCTATACTTATATATTCACTTAGGAAGTTCTAGGTTACTATTATCTATTGATTATAGAGCTTCCTCTTGAAAGAGATGATTTTACAAGAGCAGTATCAGGAATGTCTCTCTCTTTGTATATGTATACATATATATATATATAATATATACTCACATGTATGTATATCTGTGTATAACATATACTACATAGTCATCTATGAATACACATATATACATGTTTTATATGTTTATGTAATCTATCTATAGATTACATATTTCTATATCTATCTATCTATAGATAAATATGCCAAATATACAATACAAGTTCACTGGGCCCCAAGTTTAAAACCCCTGCTCTCAAGGAAGGTCTCTCCCATCTCCAAAGGGATTATCAAAGGATGAAGAGGATGTGATCAGAGAACAGAAAATGCAGTGCTGATTGAATATAACCAAATCTAGGCAAAAGTCAAAAAGATCTGCCCAAAATAGTCAAAAAGTGATGAAATGAGGGATTCTTCAATTTAGCAAAGACAGCATTTTCTGATATTCCTGAATCTGCCCTTTTAAAATTATCTCCTTGAACAGGAAACTCTGTTAGATAACAGTGACCTAGAACATCCTGAGTATGTAACTGCAGGGCACAGAACTAGATCATGAATAGCTCAAAGTGATGTACACATGCAAAAAGGTTTATTACACCATGAGTCAATATGCTAGGAAGGAAATGGTACATAAGTTCCCAGCATATTTCTCTTTGGGGCACGTAGATTTAATTTAGAAAGGACTTGAGTCACATGAAGGCTTATTACAGGGGCTCTAGGGAGTTCTCCTTTGCTTCAACCTCTTTACAGTTTGAAATGGGAAGGGAGTAGTAAATTTAAGTCTAAAAATTGCGACCAATTTATCCCATTTAAAATATTTCCATGATGAGTTTACTTGCTTGAATAGAAAAAAAAAACTATCTTACTCTGAAGATAACTTGTAACAAAGGACATGAGCTGTGGCTCCTTAGAGTTATTTGGATTGAGTTTAGAATTTGTAAAATATGATTTCAACAAAGTTGGTCAAGTTTACTGCTTTGCTTATTTGATTCATTCAAACATTTTAAAAGTCAGTTTTCAGATGATGAACACAATGACCAGGAAACAGAAGGTGGCAGTAAAGAGGGAGTAAGCAGGGACAGGGTGGGCTAAGGCTGTCTGAAATTTCAGTAATCTGCCTGAGGAGCAAACAAACGAGTGATGTTAATGAAAAGTGATGACAGCTATAAAGTATGCTATATCAAGACCTATAAGAAACAGACAAGCACAAAGGAAAGTAGCATTTTACTGGATTATTTGACTATTTCTTTATTTATTTGTTTGTTTGTTTCTTTGTTTGTTTAGTCAGGTGTGTATCCAGAGAATAACAAAATGCCTGGAACATAAGGGTGATTAATAAAGGTTCTTTCTTTCTATCTATCTATCTATCTATCTATCTTACTATCTTTCTATTTATATCTAAGTGTCCCTTTGGGAAAACAGCTGTGCTTAGTACCTAACTCTTGGCTAGGAGATGTGCTAAGCTCACAATTTCAATTATATTTCTTCATATACATACACACACATTATAAATACACACACACATACACACACACACACACACATATATATATATATATATATATATATATATACTAAGAATAATGCTAATAATAGACTGTATTTGCAAAAGATTGTGTGTTTTTAAAGGACTTTCACATTTATTTTCTCAACTAATTGTCAAACTATCTCCCTTATTTCCTAGTCCCAGTAGAGGCAACCTAGTGTAGTAGATATAAGAACAAAAAGTTTGGAACTGGAAAGGACCATCTATCTGGTCTCACCATCTTGTTTTATAAATGCAAAAAAATGAAGCCAGAAAGAGAAGGGTTCAAATCCTAATCTGATCCTTATGAGCTGGAATTCAATTCACTGGAATTCAATTTCCTCACCCATAAAATAGAGATGGTTATGATGATAATGACTATTATTCCTACCTCATAAAGATATTCTGAGATTCTAGTGACCTAATGTATACAAGGTACTTTGAAAATTTTAGAGAACTTGCTTTTTTGTTATTGGCCTAGATCTCTGATTTTCACTAGCTTAGGGAATTTCTGTCATAGAAAATCCCTTCAGTGATCCAGGTTTTCACCTCAAATGAAATGTGGAATTTTTAGGAGTTGCCAATGTCACTGAGAGATTAGATAATTAACGTATGGCCAGATAGTTGGTATGTATAAGACAATATCACCAATAGGTTTTTTTTCCAAAGATGATTAGGGTAAAAAAGGAAAAGAACCTCTATGTTCTAAAATATTTAATAGCTCTCTTTGTGGTTGGAAAAAACTGGAAATTTTGGGGGTGTTCATCAATTGGGGAATGGCTAAACAAATGTGGGTAAATGATTGTAATGGAATACTATTGTCATAAAAAATGATGAACTCATTCATTTAAAAAAAAAACCTGAATAGACTCACAAAATAAGAAAGAGTGAAATGAACAGAATCAAGGGAACAGTGTTTATAGTAACAGTAATATTGTTTTAAGAACAACTTTGAATGCATAAGTCATTTTTTTCTGATAAATGCCCAAATTTACTACAAAGGATATTTGTAGGAAGATGCTCTGTATCCAGAGGGGGAAAAAAACTGATAAATAGGAGTACACATATTGTTATTTATCCTTCTTTCCTGCAGAGGACCATGACATAGGAAGGGGTTGTCATGAGTCACAAGTGAATTGAATTTAAGTAAGGGAATGAATGTGCAAATCACCAGACTTACTTTCTCCTCCAGAGTCATCTGGTTCCAGGGGCAAGATATAGATCAGATCAACTGGAAATGACCTACATACATACATTAGTATGTATATACTTATATACCCATATGCACAGACATGTATTTGTGTCTAATGGTAATCATCTCTGGGGGTGGAAGGGAAAAAAAGAAAGTTACATAACTTTATATTTTTAAAAGGAATAGCAAGTTGTATATAATAGCAGTTTCACTTGAAATCTTTTTTTCTTGTACTTTTAGGAATATATTTTACTCCATATTATAAAAATAAAATCATTTTATAAAAAAAGACAATTTGAATCCATGTCTTTCTGACTGTAAGGTCAGTCCTCTCTATTGACTATATCATATTGCTTCTCAAAATATGTAAACATTAATTATTCTTTGTACTCTCACCAAAACATTAATCTTGGTCTGTTACTATCAACTCTCATGGAATGCCTGCATTAGGTCAGAAGGCTCCCTTTAGTGTGTAATTCAGACTTTGTCAACATGAATGAAAACTAGAAATGTTCAGTTAACTCAATGGATTCTTTGTTTTATAGTTATTTCTTTGCCGATTTGATTGATTTTCTCCAAAGTAACTGAATGAGTCAAATGAACTTAGTGCTTTGATATCATTCCATAGATTCCTCAGTGTTGGAAAGACAATTATAAATTAAGGGTTCTATTTCAGTCCCTCTTCTCTGATTGACTTGACCTCCATTCTATGGACCTCTATTTCCTCATCTTTTAAATGAGGCAATTGACCTAAATGACATCTCAAGAAAAAAAATCTAGAATCCCAGGGCTTTTGATCTGCAGTCATCTAGCAATATTTGTATTCTAGACACTTAAGTTGCCTGTATTTTTCTTCTCTGTCAGTTTTTCTTCCCAAGAAGAGCAAACATAAATCTAGAGCTGAGAGGGACTTACTAACTAATTCAATCTACTCCATAGAAAAAGCACCTGGAGTCAAGGTCCCCCTGAGTTCAAATCTGAACTTAGATGCTACTTTGTGGCCCTGGGAGAGTCATTTCACGCTGTTTGCCTCAGTTTCCTTATCTATAAAATGATTTGAAGAAATGGCAACCCACCTAGTTATCTTTGCCCAAGAAAATCCCAAAGGCAGTCATTTTTTTAAGATAAGAAAACAAGACCCTGAGAGCTTAAGTGACTTGTCCATTGTCACAAAGAGCAAGTCAGAGTCAGAATTCTAACCCAAGTCCTCCCAAATCTGGTGTTCTTTTCCCTAAAAATCATGACTATTTCCATGATTTTCCAGCTTTATATTGAACATACCGCAATAATTTGGAAATAAGGTCTTTTCCAGGTCTGCATCTGTGTTTCTCTTATACCGGTATTGAAGAGACAATTGTTTTCTGCTCCTGCAAGTAAAGTATTCAAGGCAACCTCCCTTACCTCCCCCTAAGTCCTCCCCACCTCCCTGGAGCCAAGGATCAGTCTGTCAAAGAGTTGGCTCTACATTTGGTGAACAACCACTCAAGTCCCTGTGGTACTTACATGCTAGTTTGTTAAACATACGTAGCAGAGTCTCTATTAACGTGTCCATCTGCTTGCCCTGGGTGACTATTGATTCCTGATGCCAGCTGTTATTTTGACATTCATTGCTCCATGTCATTCTCTTTGTGCAGCTGCTACATACAGCAAATAGCAGTTCTTTTGAAGGCAGAGAACAATGTGATACTCAAAGTTCCCAATTGGAATTTTTCAACAATAATTTGAAGTGGAGTTGGTGCTGGTGAAAAGTACTGAATAGAAGGCTTCAGCCTGTCAATCAGTCTCCAGGAAAGGTACTGTGCCAGTAGAAGCCATTAACTCTTTTCTCTTTTCTTTTAATTTTTAATGACTTAATGCTTAGGCTCTTATATGGTCATTCACTCTAAATGAAAGGTAATCTTAAGGGGCTATATTCAACCCCCTGCATATGTCTCTTCAAATTTGGGTTTACATATTTTATTGCATTACTTTGACCTACCTGAGCTCTTAGACTATTCTTCCCAGAAAGTAAGAGAGTGGCAGAAGTAGCCTATAGGATGAGAATATGAAAATCTCTTTTAAGAAGATAAATGCATATTCTTTCTTTTCTTTAAAAAATAATAGAGCCTTTTGGTAGCCTCACTTCCCTGAGTACCAAAGATGGGGGGGGGGGAAACTGCATGGTTTCCACTGGTAAATGAGACCACCAACTCACTAACAGTAACAGAACAACAGGGACTGTTAGGAAGTGGCAAAGTTAAATTTTACATCTACTAGATAATTAATCTATGGCACAGAGTGATTTACCTGAGCTGGGAACTGTAATGCTGGCTCTGTCATTTGTTAGCTATGTACCCACAGGCAAATCATTTAGCCTTTCTATTTCTGTCCTGTAACAATGGGGTGACAACATAGTTTTGCCTTATAGACTTGTTGTTAAGAATAACCAATTAAAATAACTATAAAGCAAGCCCATTGAGATGTCCATATATGCCTCTTTAAAATAATAAAAGCTTGTCAAAATTTAATGACAGAAAGTATTTTCCAAGCTAACATATAAGAACAGCTTATTCCCCTGTACCTATCAATTAACTAAGTGTGACATTAGGTAAGTCACTTTGCCTCTCTAAGTATAGCTTCCTAATATGAAAAGTGAGGGAGGTGAATTATATGGTCTTCAGATTGGGTTTGTGTTCTCCTGTGATTCTAACTATCCCCCCAAAACAAGCACAAACCTTATTCTAGATCTTTTCACTTAAAACAAGTATTTTATTTTTCTATACTTTTTTTACAATAGAAATTGCTTTTGCTTTGGGTTTGTCAACATCTAATGACCATTTGAACTCTTTTAATCCCATTTGCTATACTAGTCAAAGCAAATGGTCATTTCTGATTAGGATTTCTGAAGCACTTATCCCTTTTCTTTTTAAACTCTTTTCTCTTTTCTTTTAATTTTTAATGACTTAATGCTTAGGCTCTTACATGGTCATTCACTCTAAATGAAAGGTAATCTTAATGGGCTATATTCAACGTCCTGTTTATGTCTCTTCAAATTTGGGTCTACATATTTTATTGCATTACTTTGACCTACCTGAGCTCTTAGACTATTCTTCCCAGAAAGTAAGAGAATGGCAGAAATTTCTTTTCTTCTGACTAACCTTTTAATCTCGATATATGTTATATAGACATGGAAGTTTTCCATAGATGGAACTTTTATGTATTCTCTTATCTGTAATTCTTTGTTGACAATACAAATTTCTTACCAGCTTCAGAACTAAACACAACCTTTGATACCTGGACTGAAGACATAATTAGAGCAATAAAACCATGCTACAACATAAAGGAACCTAATTCTTCCAAACCTGCATTTAAAATTGGGCACAGCATAAGAAAGTATCTTCAAAACCACATTTTGATATCCATAAACCATGGCATCAGAGTTAGCTTGGTTAAGTAAACAGGCAATAGCATCCAGGCTTTTGGCGGCAGACCTATATTCAAGGACTAGTTACAGTAGAATTTGGTCTAGATGGTTCATGAGGTATTTTCTAACATTGAGGTTCTATGGTTTTAACCTCTTCGAGAAAGATACAAAGATATGTGTGATGAAGTTCATGCCATGCTAGAGGAGAAATCTTTAACTCACCCTAAACTCAAATGGAACATCAGAAAGATTAGAAATTCTCCCAAGAGAAATGTTTGGCATAATTTTTGCTAGATAATTTTGCTAATTAAATTGTATCTTGCTACTCTCTTTTCCCTCCTTTATTTGACTGAATATTCTCTCACTAGATTACAGTTTTTAGCTAAAATCTCTCAGAGACCAGGAATCAAACCTGGTCAGTTTTCTTTGTACATTTCATTGCCCTTACATAGATAGGTTTAAAGAATACAATTTTCTTCTTATGAGTTCTGCTTTTCCCTGGTTTCCCCCTCCCTTGCTCCCAATAAAATGTGAACTTTCTGGAAAAAGATATTTCATTTTGTCTTTTAGACTCCTTTGTGCAGTGCCTGCATCATGTAGGTGTTTAATAAAAATTCTTGTTGGATTGAATTGAATTGAACTTTGAACCTGTTGAGTTTAATGTCTATTAAATATGCCAGTTTGAAATGTAAGCAGTTAGGCATATCATCATTAAATCATATTTATCCATCCTGTCTATTAGGAAACTATAAGGAGACTTTGACAATACCTTGCTTAAATCCAGATATGCCACTTTTATAGTATTACCCTGATTTACCTGCCTAATAGCCTTTTTTTTTCAGAACAAGAAATGAGACTAGGATGGTTCTTTTGGTCCAAACATCTTATGATGCTTACGGATTACTATTTCTTTTCTCAGTGCTCTTAAACAGAACCCTTTGGAAAGTACGTTCTTCACCATTTCCCTTCCCAGAAACCCAAGATCATCCTTCTTGCAAATTGCATCTAAATCAGCAAAACAAATGTATTTCAAATGGTAAGTCCCACAGATTGTACTTTACCCATAGCTTTTCTTCACTTTAGGCTCAGAACTAAGTGAGAATATAGGAATTGGCCCCCATTTGAGGGATGGTACCTAAAGCATTCTTTCCAGAATGAACATCAGAAGGAAAATCCATTCTCAACTCAGAACATTTTTATTCTAGCAGCCTTTACAGATAATGAAGAATCAAGAACCACTGTTATTTGGCAATATCAGTCCTCAAAAATTAGACACACTTAAGAAGTAAAGGGAAAAAAGAAAAACAACTCCTTAGCTGCAAATCAGGTCTCTGAGATTTGAGACCATGAATGTAGTATGGGACAGAGGGGAGAGATAGATCAAATGTGGATTTTGTTGCTAATTGGCTATTGACTTTGGGCAAGTCATTCTCCCTGAGTCTTAGTTTCCTCATATGAAGTATGGGAGTGGAATTAGTCTAGAAGATCCCTAAAATCCTTTCCAGTTTCAATTAAATAAAAACCTCTCCTTCAGTTGATATCTCTAACTCAGGGCCAAATAGCTTCCTCATTCTGTGGAATTTCTAAGTCTTTTAAAATTCATCCTTGATCTCCATTCTTATGACTCTCCCACTGAGATAGTGGAGTCCCTATCTCCTATTGAGATAGGCACCTCCCTATCTCAATTCATTTTCACTGTAAAAGTGAGTCATTGTAAAAAACGATAAAAAAAATCAGAACTCATGGAGGTTTCCACTTTTTGTTCAGCAGATTAAGAGTCATTTCCCTTAGAGTTTTAAAATTAAGTAAATGGTTGTTGATGGAGTTAACAGGGAATGTAGGTATGGACAATAAGAAAGGTCATTCCTATACCATCTTTCAAAATTTTTGAATTTTGAAAACTCACTCTGTCTCAGTAACTAGTTCTACCTTTTCTAATACCTTTAAATTTTCATCTCCAAAAGGGTAGAAACTGTGATTTCTCTGTATTCTAGCCCCTTTTTCTTTTATTTAAAAGCTCCAAAGCATCAAAACAAAAAACATTTCATCGCTGGTGATGATACCAATGCCAATGTCAATGACAGAAATGACAAAGTATAATTTCTAGATGACTAGGCCTCAGATTTTGTTAACATTCTCCTACTAATTTAACCTTAAAAGTCATGATACCATTCTTGGCCATATAAAAAAAGATAATCTCTTAGCTATGGACATTTACAAAAGTGAAATTTTATTTGACTTTTTTTTTTTAGGTTTTTGCAAGGCAAATGGGGTTGAGTGGCTTGCTCAAGGCCACACCGCTAGGTAATTATTAAGTGTCTGAGACTGGATTTGAACCCAGGTACTCCTGACTCCAAGGCCAGTGCTTTATCCACTGCCACCTAGCCACCCCGTAAAGTGAAATTTTATGATTCTATAATTATAAGTGAAAAGCAGTATAGCATTGTGGTTATAAACTACTATCCTAAAAATCTGAAATCCTAGGTAACACCTGTGACATATATTGGCTATCTTTTAACCTTTCTGTGCCCTAGCCAAATATCTAAGACCACAAATTACAGAAAAAAAATTCCTTCATGGCAGGAAATCACACATACAGATAAAAGTGCTTATAAATAGGTTTGCATTTAACTCGCTACATTCAGCAAAATGATCCTTTGCAAATAGACTTGTTTGTATTATTTTATTTGGTCTCTGAAATGATAATCATTTGTTTTTCATCCTCAAGAGTCATTTATTCAGAAACAAACAAACTGGAGATGAGAAGATATGGTTTCCTGCAAAATGGGAAGTCACAGAGGTTGAATTGTTTGAGACCAAAAAAGAATATTAAGAAATCTCAGTCCTGAAGTATAAAGAACTAAAAATCATTAGAACTCATTTCTTTCTTATCCAGCTATCATGGATGTACACAGTATCCTAAAAGGCTTAAACTATCAAAGACTTTTGAAACACTTGTTCAGTTGTTCATGTCCAACATGACTCTGTTTGGGATTTTCTTGGCTAAGATAATGGAGTGGTTTTGCCATTTCCTTCTCCTGCTCATTTTACAGATAAGGAACTGAAGTAAACAAGGATGAAGTGAAGATCAAATGACTAACAAGTATCTGAGATCAAATTTGAACTCAGAAAGATGAATCTTTCTGACTCCAGGCCCAACACTTTATCCAGTGCTAAACGTTGGAACACTCGGGTATCAGTTATTCATTTAGAATTTAAGGTCCTTAAGTCAGCAGCTGACTTTTTTAAATGGGATATTTTGTCTTTAGTGGGGTTCAGTGGTGAATCTTCACCTTACAAATAGTAGGTACTCGATAAGTACTGGTTGGGTTGTATTCTATAACTTCAGCAAAAATTGTATTTGATTTTTTTTCCAGACAATATTCTTTATTCAGCATTTGGGGAAAGTGTTTTAGAGTATTCAGTAAACTTTGAAAAATTATGGACACATGATACTTCATCACCTACCTTAAACTAAGGCAGATGACAATGGCAAGACCTGATTGTTTTTATGAGGATTGTTCATACATGGAAGTGCGTCAGAACAATCATAAATTACATGTTCCTTTGTGATACCATCTTAGCACACCATAGTGTCTTTAATGTTCCAGAAGAGTGTAGTTACCTACAAAAAGACAACATGAGACTAAAATGTGCATAATTGCAAACTCCCCAGTCGGGCATTTAAGGTCTTCTACTGTCTCCCTACCTTTCCCTTCTTATCTCACCTTATTAGCATTCACACACTCTGGGCTATCAGTAGTTTCCGGATCTTGACCATCCTGCACTCTGACCTCAATGCATTTACTCACATCTAGAGCACACCCCTTCCTCAGCACTCCTTCCCTTTCTTTTGGTTTCATCTTCTGTGATTAAAAAAAAAAGTCTTCCCAGATTCCCCTTCAGCTGACAGAGATTTCTCAACTTTGTCTACAGCCCTATTTCAAAAGAATTGAAGTCAGAAGACTGCTACTTATTGTGTGACCTCTGGAGGAGTTTAATCCCTTTTTTTTTGTTTTTCATTTCCTATCTCTAGAAAGTGAAGAGATTAAACAAAATCTCTAAGGTTCCATCCAGATCAAAGCAAATAAACCCAAGTCAGGTTTTAGCAAACAAAGAGTGGAGAGGCTTGGTGCTGACTGAATATAGTGGGGATAGGTTGCTAAGTACAGGCATAAGTAGAGATCTGATAGCCATTACCTTTGCAAACTTGGGTTAAAATAACCTCTCCAGGCTTCAGTTTCCTTATCTGTAAAATAAGGGATTTGAATTAAATGGCTTCAGATATCTTTTCTAAATCTATGTTCAATGAGCCAATTAAGAAGGGAAAGCCCTAGATTATTATTTCATCAAATTCACTTCAACATTTTTAAAGCCTCTTCCAAAGCATTGATGGTAAGTGTTCAGGATATGAAAAGCAGTCCTTTCCTCCAAAAGATCTTATATGCTGTAGCATTCTTTTGTATTGTTATATGCTGTACTATTCTTGGAAATACAACCACTGCATAAGGAAACAAAGGTGATTTGACAGAAAGAGAAGGACCAGCAAGGATTTCATGGGGGAAGCAGCATTTAAGTCAAGCCTCAAAACTTAGGCTTCTGAAATGAGAAGGTATTGAGGCATGATATGTGATCTGTGTGAATGTATGGCAATGAAAGAGAGAATATTGAGTCAGGTAAATAGCTAGTCATTCAGTCTGGCTAGAACAGAGCAGATGAAAGGAAATATTATGAAATAAGGTTGAAAAGGTAGCTGGGATCTTGATTCCAGAAGGTGTTAATTTTTAAGAGGCAGTAGGGAGCCAGAGAAGGTTTTTGAGCAAGAGAATGAAATGGTCAGACCTTAGGAAAAGGGAATGTTATGTAAGGAAGTATGTATGGACTTTGGAATCAAAGAACACAGTTTAAATATCACAAGACTATGTGATTATTGAGTAAATCATTTAACCTGAGTTTCCTCATCTGTAATCTGACTAATAATCTCTAGCACTAATTCTTCTTTTTCTCCATTAATTCTTTAATTATATCAGATTTGTATATAAGGTGACTTGGAGAGAGAAGAGCCAATTAGGAGGTTATTACTATGGTCTAGGTGAGGTATGTTGACCTCGGTGACCTTTTAAGTGGAGAACATAGGGATGTGAGAGGATCTAATATTTTTTTAAATACAACCACCTCAAAATTAATTCAATTATAATTGGGGAGTTAAGGACTGAGTGTATTCCTTTTATGATCAGTTTCATATTAACTTTATGGAAGCAGTCTTACTATTAAATAATTGGTCAATTAGTCTTTAATCAAGTCCTCTTCCCTCCCCAGAGGACACTCTCTGCCATTCACCAAGGTCTCTTTCTAAGGCTGAAATTTTTAAAAAGGGGAAATAATTATAATCCATAGCTTCCAGACCACTATAATCTCCACTTCCAGAGCTATGGTAACCTGGGATCAGTACCATTGGAATCTGTCTACTTTGCCATTAAGGCCAGAAACAAGATTTAGAGGGAGGGAGGAACAGTGAGAGAGAGAGAGAGAGAGAGAGAGAGAGAGAGAGAGAGAGAGAGAGAGAGAGAGAGAGAGACAGAGAGAGAGAGAGACAGAGACAGAGACAGAGAGACAGAGAGAGAGAGAGACAGAGAGACAGAGACAGAGACAGAGACAGAGATAGAGACAGAGAGACAGAGAGACAGAGAGACATAGAGAGAGAGAATGGGGAGTCAGTAGAGGGTGGGGTGAGAGAGGGTTACAAAAGACACCAACAACAAAAAATTGCATGCCCAGACCTTGAAGGACAGAGTAATAAAAAAAACACTGTTTTGCTATGAGTAATTTTTGTTTTTATTTCTTCTTTGCCTTCCCATTTTGAAATTGTAAAATTGGTTTTTCTGCTATGCTAATAGTTAATATACCCTTGGGATCTATTTGTGAACTCTGACAGATGGGGGAGGGGGAGGTTAGATAAGAAAACTTGGAAAATCTTGGCAAACTGAGGCAAAAGGTCTACATGACATTCATTCTTTAGCAGATAATAAATCAATGCATGAAAAAGAAAGAGGAGGATTTCTCTGGAGTACTTTAATCTTTCCATGGTGATATCAGGGAGGATTCCTATTTCCTTAACAAAATAATTGGTGATTGTCCACATATATGTATGTATGTGTATATATATATATATATATATATATATATATATATATATATATATATGTATACACACATATGCTCCACTCACTGTGTCTCTCACACACTCATATATCATGAGATTTTGGAGGAATGTGTGTATGTAAATAACTGACAAATAATCATTACTGCACAATTCACAGTTTTCTTATCTTTATGCTTTAAAAAAAAATGCTTCCTTCCCCCTTTGCTGTGCTTTCCCCAAATCATATCCTCAGTTCCGTAACTTTCAGATTCTCTTGCATTCTGTTACCAGCCTTTTAGACTGCAGGATCTTCTTTCTTCTGGCCTGGATTTTACCCATTCAATTTCCACCTAATCATGTGATTTTTAAACTTTTGAGCTCTGGGGTCTTCTAGCAAAGATATTTTAGACGGCAAACCCCAAAAGGGGGTGAGGGAGGAGGGAAATGTCATGAGAAATATTAGACACTGAGCAAGGGGGTTGGGGTTTTTTGGAAAGTTTAATAAGATTGGGGGGAAGTTGGCTGCAGCGCTCCGGGACTCATTCTGCTGAAGTGAACCTCTCCCTCACATCCACCCCGAGTTCGAAGGGAGGCTGAGGAGTTGGGGGGCGGGGGGGGGGCGGGGAGGGGATGAGGAGAGAAGCAAAGCAACTCGGCCCGTCCTCTCTTGTGGCAGCCGCAGTTAGAGGGAAGGGCGCAGCTTCCCCTGGCCGGACACTGGAGAAAGCTGGAGCCCACTCTCCGTGGCCCGGGATCTGGGGGCAGCCAGCCATCGCGAATTCCCATTTGGCGCTGAGCGCATCTCTGGACATCCCGGCCCCACCCACTGTCCCCCGAAATCCTCCCCCTCGGCCCCTGGCGCTCTGCAGGGGAGGTGGTCCTGCCAGGGGGGGCGGCCTCCTCCCGGGCCCTGGGGCGTCTCCCGGACCGTGGGTCGGAGATGCTCCCTATAGGACTAAGCCGGGGAGGGGAGGGGAGCCCGGAGTTTGGGGAAAGATGCCGTTACTGACTCTTTTGCTCCCCCCCCCCGAGAGTTTGAGGGTGAAGGAAGGAGCCGGGAAGGAGCCGAGCGAGCGCGGCCCGGGGCCCAGGGAGCGAGCCCAGGGCTTCTTTCCCCGCCGCTCCGTCGGAGGAGAAAGGGGGACCCTAAACCCGCACTCACACGTGTGTGCTGAAGGGCTGGGGGCTCACAGCGGCCCCACCCCCCACCCCGAGCGTCCCGCGCGCGCTGGGAGCTCCGGCTCCCACACGGACATAGACACACACACACACACACACACACACACACACACACACACACACTCATTCTCTCACACGTACGAACACTCTAACGCAGACTCTCCTAAATACCCCCCGCACTCGCAACCGCACAGACACCCCCCAACGCGCAGTCTCTCGCACACGCACACAGACGCACAACACTCACACTCATTTTCTCTCTCACAGTCCGAACACACCACCTAAATACCCCCGCACTCACAACTCTGTGTCACACACGCACACACACTCGGTGTCTCTCTGTCTCATATACACATATACACACACACAGACACACGCTGTGTCTCACACACGCGCATACACACACATTCACAGACATACACACACATTCACAGACATACACACACACTCGGTGTCTCTCTGTCTCATATACACATACACACACACGCACACACACTTGGTGTCTCTCTGTCTCATATACACATACACACACACGCACACACACACACATTCACATTCACAGACACACACATTCACAGACACACGCACACACACTTGGTGTCTCTGTCTCACACACACACGCACACACACTTGGTGTCTCTCTGTCTCATATACACACACACACGCACACACACACACGCACACACATTCACATTCACAGACACACACACATTCACAGACACACACACATTCACAGACACACGCACACACACTTGGTGTCTGTCTCACACACACACACACGCACACACACTTGGTGTCTCTGTCTCACACACACACGCACACACACTTGGTGTCTCTGTCTCATACACACACACACGCACACACGCACACACACGGCACACACACACACACACACGCACACACGCACACAGCCCCCCCCCCCTGCTCTGAGGCAGGCTAAGGGGCCGCCGCCGCGCCGCCTCCTTCCCCTCCCCTCCCCTCCCCTCCCCTCCCCTCCGCTCCCCTCCCTCCCTCCCGGCCTCGGGGCGCTCGCAGTCCAGCCGCAGCCGCCTCCCGGCACGGTCCGACAAGCGGCCGGTGAAGCCCGCAGGCCGGTGGGTGGCGCCGCGGGGGGCAGAGCCGCAGGCGGACGGACGGCGGGGCGGCGCGGGGCCCGAGGGTCGGGCCGGCCGGAGCTCGGCCCGCCGGGGGCCGCCGGGAGGTGTCGGAGGGCGTGCCGGCTCCCCCTGGGACACCGCGCCCGGGACCGGCTGGGATCGGCCGCGGCCATGGGGCGCCGTGGGGCCGCCGCGGCCGCTGTCCTGGTGCTGCTGGCCGGACATTTCTCCCTGAGCTCGGCGCTGGAGGAAAAGAAAGGTAAAGGTGTCCGGGGCTGCTCCCGGCCCGTCCCCGCCCGCCCTCCGCCCGCACCTGGGGGCCCCCCGCCGGCCTCAGCCCCGGCCGCCTCCCCGCCGGCCTCCCCGGTTCCCTGACGGAGCAGCGGGGCACGCGGGCCGGGCCGGAGCCGGCGGGGCCGCCCCGGGGCTCCGGGCCGATGCCGGCCCGGGACCTGGGGTCCGGAGTGGAAACCCGGTGTCTGTCCGAGCCCCGGCGCCCGGGCGCGCCCCGCTCGGCCGGGCTCACTCTGCGTTTGCACAGGAAACTTTCCCAGCCGGCTTTGGTCTCCTGGGCCCTGGCCGGATCCTGTCTGCGGGGAGGGGCGCTGGGGGCGAGGGCGCCCTGGCATCGGCACAGGTTAACTTTGGGGGGGTCACACTGTGCGGCAAGGAGCGCGGGACGGGATCCGCACGCGACGCCCCTCCTCCTCCCAGCCCACCCCCCTCAAGTTCTCTCGGGTGCCGAGGCCAGCCGGCCCTGGTACGTCCCAGGCCGGGGAAACACGAGAGCGCGAGATGGCAGGCTGCGGGCTGGGGCTGTGTCCCGCCGGCTGGAGGCTGCGAAGGTAGCCACCTGCCCGGCCCTCTGGACGGCTCTAGGGGCCGCCGATGTCTCTCCTGCTCCAGATCTGAGACAGCCCCTGCTGGCTCTCTGTAGTCCGTCCCGTCACTAGGCAGGGGTAGGATCTGTGTGTGTGTGTGGTGGGGGGGAGCCCTAACCCTCCCCCGTGCAGGCTTAGGGATCCGACCCCCTCAGCCCCCCATTCTCCCTCTCTACACCCGCGTCCCCCGCCTTCAGTCAGCTCTCCCCAAACTTCAGGATCTAGCCTTGCTCCTCCCATCCAGCTGTTGCTCGCTGTGCGGATCTGTCTGTCCGTCTCTCATTTACCCTCTCCCTACCCACTCCAGTGCCCGTCAGCCCGGGCACAATCCCTCCCTGCTCTGCCAGTGCGCGGGTCTGGACAGGATTCAGCAGTGGGAGCGGGACGCTCCCTGCTCACCTTTGGTTTCCTCACTCCCACCCTCCCTCCTTGACTTATTTCCATTCCCGAAAGAAGTCAGGCTCCTTCCAGGCTTCTGAAAAGACTTTGTTAAACTTCTGGGGGACGATTTAGAGATCCTGAATGGGTTTGCCAGGTTGTTTGGGTTTGTCTTTTTTTTTTGGAGCATTAGGTGTTAAATAGGTTATCGAATCCTCAAGACCCATGAATGGCAGGAGTCACTCTATAAGGGTGCTAGTGCAGATCAGTTTGGGGGAATAACTTTCCAACTGAAGACTTCATACTCTTTCCCTTCTCGGGGATGGGGTGGTAGGCAAGTCAAACAACACAAACGGGGGTCAGAGAAACCGGGGAAGGTGCACCATTCTCTCGGAACCAAGCCTAAGAGAATGTGATTTCGTGACTACTAACAATGAGCTCCCTTGAAACAAGAAACATGTCTCAGAGGATTCTAAATTGCACAATCTTAAAATCAAGGAACTCGTGTTCCAAGAGTCAGGTTCCGACCTGTTGTTGATGTCATTGGCATAGAGTGTTGGGTGTGTGTGTGTGTGTGTGTGTGTGTGTGTGTGTGTGTGGTGTGTTGGGGTTTTTTGGGGGGAGGAGCTATAAACTTCCTATGTGTGCCCTTCCACCGATAAAGATGTTTTGAAACAGTTTATTATGTCAAACTTGCAATATATAGGTGAGAGGGTGAATATTCTTCCCCTATCCTGGGGAGAGAATGGTCAGTGTTGAAAGATCAAAGCTTTTGTGTTTTCATTTAGTGAATAGCCCTGAGATTTCTCTTTACAGATCTGGATATTTTGACAATTGTTAAACGACCTTTTCCTCTTTTTTTCAAAACTAACGCTATATAAATTCATTTTATCTCCTATTTAAGATTCATAGAGAGACAAAATCCTCATTTTCTCCTAGTCCAGGATACCCTTCTAATATCAATTGTAACTGTATTTTTCAGCAACTTGAAGGTGTTGCCTTTCTCACAAGTTATTTGACTTTTTGAATATTATGTCAGAAAGCTTTCTAGTATTTTATACCTTAAACCATATCAGTTATTTCTGAGAAAATATAATGCATTTTTTCTCTTTTTGTATTCATTTAAAATAGATACCCTTTAATATGGGGATAAAAGGGGAAAAACTAAGAAAATATATACTTGGAAAGTAAAATGGGATAGTTAATTTCTCAATACAAATTATTTCGGTTTGGAAGAGCCAGTTTTAGGAAGAATATTATGATCAGGTCCTCTTAAATTCAATTTGCCTTTAATCAAGAAAATCTCATCAATGTTGAGGAAAGTATCTAAAAGAAATCTATTTAAATCTTCAAAATAGAAATGTTTGTGTATTTTAAAGAACAAGGACAGGGGTGTGTGTGTGTGTGTGTGTGTGTGTGACTTCAACCTTTTGACCCAGGACAGATAATAGAAGACTAGAAAGGGAAATGAGCTTAAGCAGAAGAACACCCTCTTTTGAATGGTAAAGCAAACATCTCCTTGTCCCAAATCCAAATTTCTCCTCCAGGTTCTTTTCATTCTTTCTATTTCCATTCTCTACTGTCCAAAATGGTCTCTTTTCAAGGAAGTAGCTCAGAAGCTAAATTAGAGGATGAACAGTGATTTGTGATGTGGTACAAAGCAAGCACCTTCACATATTGTTGCCTCAGTTGCAGAGCTGAGGAGGAAACCACTGAGGAGTCCCCAGGATAAGGTGACTACTGGAAGCAAATAATAAAATGTTTATAAACTGTTTTGTAAAGCCAAAAGAGCCTGAATAATGTTATAATAGCAAAACAGATCTTTATGTTCTTAGTGTACTAAATGTAACAGACTGATGCTGTCATTGGTAGACTGCTGCAATGTCTCCAAATTCTTAATTTTTTCACTCACTATTGAGAAATGGAGTGAAAGTTGGACAGGTGAATCCTGTTCCCTATTCTGGTCTGAGCTGTTTGAAAAGTGTTCATAACATGGGGTAGCTCCAAAATATTCTGCAACTAAAAATAAGAGATGGTTTTGAGGATCTGATGACCATTAATATGATGATTCCCCCCACACACACAATTTAGCCATGTTTTAAAAAAACAAACCAGTTTGATTTCTTTTCTGCTTTATATCTGCTCTAGACTTCAGGTTATTCTGACCAAAAGCCACCCTCAGTAGAGCATATCTCTTCATGCTTGTCCTTCTGGCTACTACTCAGGTCTGATTTTTACAATGGTATCAGAGTCCAGGAATGTAAGAACATAAAATCAGCTGTCTTCAACTTCTTCATGAATCTACCCACAAAACATTTCCTTTGCTCTTCAAAAATGTTTTTTTTTTTTTGTTTCTATTACACTAGGCCTATGAATGAATGTCTGCTTCCACAACAAAAACCTTCCCACTTTGGACCAAAAGCATTTGAGTAAGTGGTTCCACAGAAACAGGTAGAATGAGGTCCCATGACTAATTGAGTCCTTTGAGTGACATCAAGGGTGAAGTAGCCCTTGACTTTCTCTCTGCTACTAAGTATTTCACTTTCTAGTTACTCTCGGGCTTGGATGAAACAGATTTCAGCCTTCTGAGGATCTGAAAAAAACTTAACAAGGAAGCATTCTAATGACCTGCTTTGGTCCTTTCTTGGATAATCAACAAAGGCAGAGTATCACAAACCATCTTATTTCTTCTTACAAAATGTCCCCACATAATATACTCATGTTTGAATTTGAGGTGAGACCACCTTATAACTCCAATGTGTTCTTTGTAATCAAGTCTTCTTGGATGTGGTCCAAGGTAGCATAATAATAATTAAAGTTCTGTATTTTACATATGATAATAGTGTTGGCATGTATTGCAGGATGTAGTCAATAAAGTGAATTCTGAGCTATTTTTTCCAGCATTATTGTTATATTTGTATTGATATTGAATTTGTATTTATATTTATCCACACTTTAGTACTTGGACTGCTCCTCTCTCTCTCTCTCTCTCTCTCTCTCTCTCTCTCTCTCTCTCTCTCTCTCTCTCTCTCTCTCTCTCTCTCTCCCCCCCTCTACGACCAATGGCAAACTTTTGCAAGATTACAGGATGAGTTGAGAGATGCTATCCACTGTTCTTAAACAAAAATCTATGACCTTGGCCTCAAGTATCATGTTCTGTTACCAGATTAAACCAACCAGATATACTGAGAATTACTTTTATGGTGCACATCCAGATTATCAATTTGATTCCTGGCTTGCCTAGGCAGCTGCTCAGTGAACAAAACTGGTCACTGCTTTGTGTTTCTCCAGGCATATATGCAAATTGGGCATCATAACACACTTTTATAATGAGCTATGAGACCTCCAGTGAGAATTTATCTAATTCATGTTGGTCAAGAAGAGGGTGCTCTGTTTTATAAATGAGTGAGTGACTAAGGAGTGGTGGCAAAATGTTTCACAAATGTGCCACACTAGACAGACTAATAACAAAACATTATGATATCTTAAAGCACACCAAAAATACAAGGTCTTTTTCATTCTCCTATTCTTTTTGTTATCAAAAACATGTTTTGGGAGCTTTTACCCTGTTCCAATAACTACTTTAATTTAGGAAGAAAATAATGATAGTAAATAACATTCATGTTTTTATGTTTTATAGTTAGCAAAGGACTTTACCAATTATCTGAACTGAACCTACAAAAACCTTGTGGGAAGGGACTATTATCCTCATTTTACAGATTAAGAAACTGAGGCAAAGAGTGGTTATATGACTAGCCCAGGGTCATTCAGCTGAATCAAACCCAAGTTCCACACTTTACCCACTGTGGTACAATTGAAGTTCCCTTTCATTATAACCTATCAACCTATATACCTGATGCCTTTCTTTTCTAATATTAAATTTCATGTGTCATTTTCTATATGATTTCATATATATATATATATATATATATACATATATATATATATGTCTTCTATGCCTTATATTCATAAGATCACTAATTGAGAACTGCAAGGGACCTTAGAGGTCATATTGTACAACTCTCTCATATGAATAGCTTGAGTTTTACAATTAGCTGTTGCTTTTTTCCTCTATGGAGGATTGCCAGATGGCCACCCAGGTGACCTTCATGAGACTGACCAAGACAAAGGTACACTTGATTTTAGATTGTAGATGATTAAAATCAAGAAACATAGGTAAGTGAAACTAAAAAAAGACTCAGTCAACACTGCTGAATGTCCATTAGGTGCAGAGAATTCAGCTAGACTTTGGAATTCAAACTTCCAATGAGTCATTATTTTTAACCTACTAAACCAGTCAGTTGGTTTTTCTGAAACCATTAAGAAGTGACCAAATGGTTAGTTTCAAATCCTTTCTTCCTTTCTTGCCTGTTGGTGGTCCCACTGAATGAAGAAATGCCCTTAATGTAAGAAATAACAACAGAAATGGAGGAAATGACTATCATGATACTAGATACAGAGTGAATATGAAATAGCTATTTAACTTGAATTAAACTTAGATATTGGGTTTATTGTCAATGCTATTTGGAACAAAGCAAATATTTTCCACACTTAAAAATGATAGATTTGTTCTCTCTTCCTTCCCTCCCTCCAAACATCCCCCAATATACTCCCAAAAAAGTAAGCATCCATATGGTAGAAAAATGCTAATATTTAGGACTGGTGTTTGTCCTGGAGCTTAAAATATAGTAGGAAATAAGAATGGAGGGAATGTGTGAGTTAATTTGTGATATGTTACATATATACATACATTATATATATATATATATATATATATATGAAAGTGCACTTGTTTTTGAGTCATGAATAACTTGTTTTCAGAAATTTTTTCTTTGAGTCTTTAAATTGACAAAGAGATGCTATTATTTCATCAGAAAAGTTGTCTTTTTAAATTTTTGTTTATTTAAGGCAATGGGGTTAAGTGACTTGCCCAAGGTGACACAGCTAGGCAATTAAGTCTGAGGTCATATTTAAACTCAGATCCTCCTGACTCCAGAGCAGGTGCTTTATCCACTTCATCACCTAGCTGCCCCCAGAAAAGATGTCTTTTAGTATTAATCTTATCATGACCACTGATCTTAATCCCTTTTACTGCAACTTGTATCTTTTTTACCTGTTTCTTTTTGCACAATAATTTCTTGACATATCAAACTGACACTTTCCTGTGGGAAACACTCAGCATTCTTTACTTTTTTGAGTTTATAGGTCATACTTCTCTCACTCTGAGAAAGGGGACTGATTGATTACTTTGGGGTATAACATCAGAACTATCAACAACAATGAGGGGAAAGGACTGCTAAATTGTTGACTGTGTCCCCTTTACGCAGTCTGGCTAATTTAGTTTATTGTGATTAAGAGTTTTTAGTTCTATTCAAGTAACTTCCTAAACATCATTATAATACTATTTTGCTTATCAATGATTTTGAATGGTATTTCCTCCTTCCTAAAGTAAGTATCAGCAAAGATCGAATGATAGAAAAATATAGAGCAGCATCCAGGTGGTTCAATGGATAAAACATCAGTCCTATAGTTCAAAAGTAGCCTCAGATACTATGTGATCTTGGGCAAGTCATTTAACTCCATTGCCCCATAAAAACAAAAAAACCAAAAAAACCAAAAAAAAAAACAGAACTTGTTCCAATGACTTCACTATTACACAATGCATTATGATGTTATTTTCTAATAAACTATAGAACATTATAAAATATGTAAATGTTTATTATTCAAAATAAACAAAACAGGCATATTTTGTTGTTTACTCATTCTACCTCCAAATTTACTGTCACCATTACTTCCCAAAGAATCTTCTTACCAATAGAAGATTTTAAACATAAACAAATTCTATTTCATTTTATTCATTCTTCCCTCTCCACATTAGATGGAGTCCAAGAGATGTCTAAAGATAAACAGTGTTATCGATTCCTGGGGAATTCATTTTCAGGAATATTTACAAAAGAGATCTCTTTCATATCTTATACATTAATGTGCCACAAGAATAGGATGGCAAATGGGTTCCTCTTTTCAAAATTGGTATCTTCACCCGTACCACCCACCGTCATCCTAGAATCCTCCAGTAGGTATGGTGCACATATCATATTTATAAAAACCTGAATGAGGATTATGCACTATTCAAAATTCCATTTCATAGTATTTTGTAATGTAACTTTTTCAAGGAAAGAGAACAATCTGGAAATACTGAACTTATAGATAAGCACAATATAAAGTGGGAGTTCATATTAACTACTTTCACTTCAAAAATCATTGCCCTAGGGGCAGCTAGGTGGCACAGTGGATAGGGCGCCAGCCTTGGAGTCAGGAATACCTGAGTTCAAATCTGGCCTCAGACACTTAATAATTTCTTACCTGTATGGCCTTAGGCAAGCCACTTAACCCCCACTGCCTTGAAAAATCTAAAAAAAAAAAATCATTGACCTAACTTCAGACCCTCAAATTCAATAAATGTAGATTTTTAGGGGTGAATTAATTAAACATTTGACCAAATATAGCAGGCCAGTTTTTAAGTTTTTGGTCCTTGGCAGAAAATAAGTTCCCCACCCCCCTGATTAAGAGAAAACTCAATTATTTGTAGATTTACTCATTTCTGTGGTGCACATTTTGAAAGCTGATGAATGATACTGTTTCTCATCAAAGGAATTTTTGACTAAGAAGCTGCTATCCATGATTCTAACTGCAGAATCTCTATTTGGGAAAAGAAAAAAGGTTAGAAGTTTTTTTTGATGGTTTTCCTTTCTGTATAATAAAGGAAGGAGTTGTACCATCTGATCTTTTTAAAAATCCCTCCAGTTCTAAATTCTTGATTCTATGACATTAAAGGTAAATCAAAATGTAGGCTTCAGGAAGCCTATTTAAGGAACAATAACTGAGCCCTTGAAGCATTATCACAGGTTCCTTGTAAGTTTTCTACCTTATCTACTTCTAGATTTGGGTAGGTTTCTTCTGTAACTTTTACCTTATGTTTGTGAACTAAAGGAGACCAAGTGAATCAAAAGTATTCTCTATGTTTTCTATTTACTTCTACCACTACCACTATCACTACCACTACTGCTACCACTACCACCACTACTATTACTACTACTACTACTACCACTACTACTACCCGTACCACCACCACCACTACTACTACTACCACCACCCTGCTAAGACTATCACTATTACTACTACTATTATTACTACTAATAAAGCATTAATAATGACAATAAAACAATTACAATAACAATAACTAAGACATACCAAATTTTAAGGCTGACAAAGCATTTATATGTTAGCTCATTTGATCTTCCCAAAAGTCCTATGTTATAAGTATTGTTGCTAAACCTATTTTACAGATGGAGAAACAGACTGAGAGAGGGTCACTGGTTCATCCAAGTACTATAGCTAGTAAGTGTCCGTGGTAGTTTTTCTTACTTCAAGTCTGGTATTCTACATAATAAACCATATAATCTCACATTTGAAATTAGAGGTGAAGTATGTTTCCCCCCCTCCCTCCAGAATTTTCTCTTCTCTTTTTTCTTTTCCCCCCAACAACTCAGTCTCCTCACCTCCCCTATTATCCCTTCTCCCCAAGGATTTCTGTGGAGATTTCTGGGAAAGTGTGCTATAGGTTCTGACTATATAATGTGCTGGACACTAGATCTGGGGACTGGGAACCCATTTATTTTGGATACTGAGTGTAGAAATTCTTTTAAAAATGAGAGCTTGAAATTTCTTTGAGGGCTATGAAAATATAAAGAAAAAGGTGGTAAGTGGAGAAAGGAGCTTGTTGTTTTTTCAATTTGTTTTTTTTTTAAAGCTGTTTGGTCTGTCAGCAATGCCTCTGGCAAATTCTGATTGCCTCTGTAGACAGATCAGTAACTGGTAGTTTCTTTGATTTAAATGAAAGCACATATTTTAAACTCATTAGAATAAGTAAACAGCCATTACTTAAAGGGACAATCTTAATAGAGTTGTAGCACTTAGATATCTCTATTTTTAATCAAGCTGGTCCTCTTTTGTAAATTTTATGACTATGTATTTTTAATGAAATTGAGGAGGAAATATTCTTTTTCTCCTCCCTTCATCCCCATTAAGACCCCCCCCCCCCCAATAATATTTATGCCAGTGAGAGGAAAAACAAAACAGGAGATAGCCATAAAAAACTTTCTCCCCTGTTTTAACTTTATTCTCATTTCTTTTCTCTTAAAAATTTGCTCCAATATGTAGTCAACCCCCAATAAAATGAATAACTGATTATTAACTAAAAAACTTCAGCATCCTTAGCAAAGATTCTATACAAATGTTATTTTGTTTCCTTCTTTTTTAGAGAGAGTTCCCCAAACCTTGATAAATTAGCTGACTTTGCAGTTAGGTACCTGCAATGATCTGTAGGTCTTTTTTCCTGGAGATCAGTCCCCATCTTTAAACAAGCTGCTCAGACAATAGTTGCTAGGCCATTTTGCTTTTAATCAATAGCCAAGCAAAAACAGGAAACTGAACAATTTGATGAAGTGGTTCAATAATAACTGGTTAATTAGGTGATTTTTCAGCTCTTTGCTTCATTTCAATTGAATAAACCTTGTCCTCAGAATCTTTTGTAGGAATGCAAACCTGGTGGTATTTCTGGCTTTGAAAAGAATTAATTGTCTGAGAGAAACACTAAGTGGGTGGTAGATTTGGGGAGAATTATCTGAATCTATCTTTCTTCACTTTATTATATTCAAAATCTTTAACTTGATAAACTATACTTTTGGAAAAAGTTGGGTAATAGTTACACATTTTTACAATATTTACACAATTAACTAATAATAGCCAACATCTATATGGCATTCTAAAGTTTAAAATTGCATTTTACAGTGAGATAATATATAAAATACTACTGTGCCATCTTAAATGGATATCTCAAGATTCCTGGATGTTATTCACAAGCTCCGAGTAAGGGCTTGAAGTGATCTTCTATTTATCCTCATTTTACACCCATTTCTAATATACTGAATTGTTTGACTTCTGAGCTTGAAACAGATTAGAAGCAGCAATTTAGAACTGGAGGAAAAACTGATAAAGGAAGTTACAGTCAAAAGTAAGAAGATGTGAAATGTACCCTGGGCAACTCATTTAATAATCTCTGTCTGCCTCAGTGCCCTCATTTGCAAATTCAGAATAAGAATAGTGACTCCCTACCAGGGTTGTTAAAAGGATAAAATAAGGGAGAACCCAGTAACTCTCAAGGCTATCTATCCTACTTTGGACAGTCCAAATTATTAGCATGCTTTAAATGAATTGAGACCTAAATATGTCTTTTGGTAACTTCTACCCATCTGGTTCTGCCCCTTGGGGTCAAGGAAAACAAGTCTAATCTCTCTTCCACATGACAGCCATTGAGATACTTGAAGACAGCTGTCATGACCTTCCCATATCTTAAAGGCTTCATTGGATCTTCCAATGTCCTGGACATTTGCAGAATTAAAGCAAGTCAAACAGCCACTTTATAACTAATGATGCTTTCATGAATCTCACGTGTCCCATTTTTTTAAAAATGTGATAACTAATACCTGTTATTATCACAACCACAAACGAATACAATTTAAGTAGAGTAGTGTCTATGTGGCAGATAACATTTAATTGCTACCAGGTGATCTTCAAGTGAGACACCAAAGATGCCAGCTTCATATAGTCATCCTAAGAAATGGAGCAAGAACTATTAGCTCAT
Source organism: Macrotis lagotis (assembly GCF_037893015.1). Lineage (NCBI taxonomy): Eukaryota > Metazoa > Chordata > Mammalia > Peramelemorphia > Peramelidae > Macrotis > Macrotis lagotis. The sequence continues at coordinate 127,789,857 of NC_133665.1, forward strand.
TTAGTATATCTTTTTATCCAGGTGAACCAGTTCAAGTTCCTGATGGGGGGCTTGTAAGGGACCTCCAGAAAAAAAAAAGTCAGCATCTGAAAATCAATTCCTCCTTCACAAGAAACCAGGGTATTAAAAATTCTTTCTCTGAGTATTGTTTCACCTGTTCACGGTTTTGCTCTGAGCCTTTCAAAAATCTGTGACTAGAAAAATTCTGATTGGTTTAAACATTTGGTATGAATATAAATCCATGATAAAAACAAACAAGATCTGATTACAGCTAGGCAAACTTGAGTATGCACCTTTGACTCCTAAGATATGTGAATGTAGTGTTTTTATAGCTGTGGAAACTGGCTATTACATCTTATTATGGTTCTGTAAGTGGACTTCTCAGTTGTTATTTTTGCAACAGAGGTCCCCAGTTATTTTTACCCATAGTATTACTCACCTCTGTAGCCTAGGGCAGTGTGTCTTTGCTACCACAATGACCACCCAATACTTTCCTTGCTGGAATTCTGAGGATACATGCATTGATCGCCTAGAATGGGGAGAGAAGGGCAGCTAGGTGGTCTGAGACACAGAGGATCATCCAGCTAATGAGGGTCTGAGACTGGATTTGAACACAGTTCTCCCTAACGCTGGGGCAATTAGGTAGCACAGTGGACAGAGTTTTGACTTTGAACTCAAATCCTTCCTCAGAAATTTAATAGCTGTGTGACCTTGGGCGAGTCACTTAATCCTGATTGCCTCAAAAAAAATGGGGAGAAGATTCAGGAGGTTTTAGGAGGTTTCCTCTGCTTCGAACATTCTCTACCATGCAGTTAGACAATATTAGACAATTAGACAACAATCCTTTCCAACACCCTGTCTTTTCAGTCATATTCCTTTGGATCCTTTCACCTTTATTTTTGATGTATTTTAACTACACACAAGGGTATATCAAATGTTAAGCTTCATTATCTCTCAAAACAGTTTCACTTTAGAAACTGCCCTCTTTGATCACAATCACTTTCCATTGTGCCCTTTGTTGTTTGCTATATATCTACTCTTGGACTTCATCATAACCTTTTGGTTTCTTGATTCTGCTCTATTATTTCTTCCATTGACTTTTTTCTGACTTTACTTACCACTACAAAAATCTAATTATATAAAATGTTGTTTTAATGGCATAATCTCACCCACTCTCACATCCTCTCCCCCTTGACCATCTACCAATTTTGATTTGCTGATCTTAACTTGTTTCTCCCCCTCCCATCCCCATCTCTTCCAGCTCTCCATTTTTTTAGATAACATAACCCTTTCCAACACCCCGTCTCTCAGTTAGATTCCTTTGGATCCTTTCACCTTTATTTTTGTTATATTTTAACTACACACAAGGGTAAGTCAAATGTTAAGCTTCATTATCTCTTTATTACCCATGTAATAAAAGGAGTTTCTCATCATTCCAGAGTTACTTTACTGGTTCATGGAACAAAAAAGCAAAGGAAAATGAAGAAAGGCAAAACATAGATAATTCCTTTTGCCATCAATATCTGTACAAACCTGCCTTAGAGGCATTTTAAAATCTAGACAAAATTTTAGAAATGATATTTTCTAGGATCCAAGGTATTTTTGTCCTGTTATTACCTTTTCCATTCATCCTTAATTTCTTCTTCCCAGCCCAACTTAGTCTAAGGATGGGATGACTATAGTGGAGAAAGCAGCAGGAGCAAAAAGATGACTGTTGCCACACCTTGCTCCCCTTACTGGTTCAATTCCCTTTCTCTTCTCAGGTTGACTTGAAGTTACATAACACATTGAATACTGATTCTTGACCATTTAAGAGTCTTTTTCTTCAAGGATCAGTCTTAAAACACAACTGAACATTTTCATAATGTTTTAAGGCACTTTCCTTTCAACAACTCTGGAATGGAAACAGTAAAATTCTTATTTTACAAAGGGAGAAACTAAGAAAAAGAAAAAGATACTTGTCCAGGATCACATAGCTGATAATTGTCAGAACTGGGTCTCAAACTCAGTTTTTTAAGTTTTAAGGCCAAGACTATTTTTTTCCTAATGGTTCCTGCCAAGACATCATTCTGTCTTGTGGTCTAGCTTTAGAGGTATAGATTCATAAAAGCATGCTCACTGAAATGGAAGACCATAGATAAACCAGGAGATCTCTCAGAGGACATATAATCCAGGGCCTTCATTTTATTTTATTGTATTTTTCTCCTTTAGTGATGCTTCATGGCTGTAGCACTATATCTCCAATGTTGCACCCTCGTTCACTCTATAATACAATTGTTTAGTCTTACCCTTCTGAACTGGAAGGAACCTCAGGTCACTCACTTAATTCCCTCATTTTTACAGATAAGAAACCTTGAGATCTAGGAAGGGTGTTAGAAATAAGATCTGAAGTCAGGTCCTTTTGATTTCAGAGCTGATTATTTTCCACTGCCTTTTACCCAACAAAAACAAGTTGTGTGAATGGCAGATAAAACACAGGTTTCCAAATGAAAGGGGGAGGGCATGATTCACAACATAATAATTACTTACATTTATGTCCTCTTTGCAGTTTATAAGGTGGATTCCTCAGAACAATACTGGCAGATACATCTGCCCTCAGTGTCCTAGTATGCCTGTTTCACAGATCAGAAAACTGAGGCTCAGGGAGATTAAATTAAGAGACTTGTCCAAAGTCCCAAAATGAGTAAGGAAGACAATTGTAATTGAATGCCCTCAGGTTTTCTAACTCCAAATCCAGAACTCAAGTTTATGAGTTTCTGCTGCCTCCCTATAATTAAAGGAAGATCCTTCTTTTGGGTATTATCCCTTGTTCCAGTTATTTTTTTTAAATGAGGAAACTATTTCACCCACTTAGGCAAGTTGTTACAATTCTTTCTCCATGTGCTTATTAGAAATAGCCTGTAAGTACATGGTGGTAGAACAAATTTGCATTGCATTTATTCACTTAAGTAGGTTAAAAGGCTAGCTCCTATAAGAAGGTTTACTACACTCTGGACTAGAAAACAAAGGTATCATATCATCAGATGCTTGAAGGTACCTTGACTTTATTAAACTGCTAACTCTTGGTCCAGTATTTCTCCTGCCTGCCCAGTTTCCCATTTTCTATACCCCCATTGTCTATCAACTACCTACTATGTGACAAGACATTGGAAGCTAACTTAACCCCACCCCTCACAAAAACAACCACAGTCTCTGCTCTCAAAGAGTTCAAAGAGTAATGGAAGAGATAATATGTAAAAAACTGTGTACCAACAAGATATAGGCAGGAAAAACTGGTGACAGTTTCAAAGGAAAGGTACTACAATTAAAGAGAACTGGGAGAATTCTTTAAAAGGTATACCTTTAGCTGAGATTTGAAAGGATCCAGAGAATCTAGGACGTGGAGATGAGGAGGAGAATGTTTCAGATTATGGGTAAATAGTCAATGAAAATTCTCTAGAGTTGGGAGATGGTGTGCCTAATAGTATGAGGAACAATACAGAAGCTACTGGATCCCAAAGAATGTGGAGCAGAGTGAAGTATGAGAACACTGGAAAGATAGAAGGAAGTCAGGTTATGAAGGATTTTCGAAGTCAAAGGATATTATATTTGATCCCTAAGTCACATAGATACAGAGCTTTTCAAAAGAAAGGATATATGAATCCTAAAGTTAAATCTTAAAAAGAATATGCCTATACCTAAGGAAGATGCATTCCAGTATATTAGACTTTTAAGAAACAACATGATTTAGCTGAAAGATATAGAACGAAGTAGCTATGTGAACTTGGGCAAACAATTTAATTTCACTCAATCTCAGTTTCCTTGTCTGTCAAATAAAAAGGAGATAACCAATTGTCCCTTTTAGCTTTGTCTATATAAACCTCTGATTTTTCCTAGAGAAGAAGTGAAAAATATTACTAAGACACTTTCAGACTTGCTCCAACTTTTAAAAAAGGCCTCTATAGATTCTAAGTGATGATTTTTGTCTCAGCTGTAATTAAAATGGATTAGTTCCCCCTGGTACAAATGGCATTCTTCAGTTGACTGCTCTTAGGAACTTGAGTTCCTGATAGATATTCATACTAGCCTTCCATTGTCTCTCCTGGGACAGTGACACAGTTTGGTGAAGATTCTGAAGTCTCAGGAAACTAAGGTTTTTATTTTATTATTATTTTCTAATGAGTTTCAAAAGAAAGTTTTACTAAAGTTCTCACTGTACCCTAGAGGTTTAGGGATATTAAAAGTGCCTGAGTTTACAACTCCTCCCCCCAGGCTTTAGGACTAACTCTGACAGCTAGCTGAGGACTGCTGACTTAGCATGTGAAGGAATTACTGGAGCCCTGAAGGGATGGAGTAAGAAATGAGGAAGGGGCCCTGGAAGGCAAATTCAGTGCAATGAAGGAGATTTTAAGGTCACCTAATTTTTTTAAATTTCTGAGTTAAGTATGAGTCATAGCATCATAGATCTAGACCCTATCATTTTAGAGATGAGAAAATTAAGACTTATGGAGATTAATTTACCCAAAGTTACACCAATAAAACTTACCAGAAGATTTGTATCCCAGTTGCATTGACCACATGACCTACAATCATTTCCAGCTTTCTATATTGCCTCCCAAGAATGTATACTATGAAAATATATTTGAGCATAAGAAGAGAAATTGGGGGTTGGGGGGGTCAAGAACTCTTGAAAGTTACTATTTCAACTTTTTCCCAAGATTTTCCAAGAACATAACAGACATCTTTCATGACCCCATACTATACTCTACCCTTCCTCCTAATTGATCTTCCTACATGTAGTCATTCTTCTCTCCAATTTATCCTCACTAACCAAATTAAAATCATAATATAGCAACAAGCATTCATAAAGAATATTTTGAGGTTTGCAAAGCACTTCATATTATCTCAAGTCTAAGAGGTAAGTATTATTATTTTCATTTTACAGATGAGGAAAATGAAGTTATGTGACTTGCCCATGGTCAGACAGTTAGTGAATACTTGTCAGGATTCTTTCTAACTCAAGACTTCCTGAGTCTCAAGACCAACACTCTACCTGGCTTGCCCTTAATATTCCTAAAACACTTCTGACCATGTTAGTCCTTTGTTCAAAAATTGACACTTTCCTTCCTATTCCCTCTAGGCTAAAATATAAATTCCTCAGTCTGGTATTTATAGATCTTGTCAATCTTGCACAAAGCTTTCCAGACTTATTTCTTATCATTTTCATCATTCTCCAGTTTGCTATTAAACTGACCTATGAACTTTTCCTATCTCCATGTCTCTCCTCCACACTCCCTCCTTATGTCCCCCAAACCCCCACCTCTAATATCTGGAATTCATTCCTTCTCACCTCCACTTTCAAGAGTACATGAATTTCTTCAAATCTTAGCTCAGCTTCTACCTCCTACAATAAGCCTTTCCTAAGTACCCTAATTGTTTAGTAACTTCCCCTTTCTTCAAATTATCTTGCGTACAAATTCATAAGCTTATGTGGTGTCCTATCAGTGGGTTTCTCAAGGACTCTATTCAGGGCCTACCATAATGACTTATCTATAATAAGTATTTAACAAAGGTAGATCACAAATATATAATTGAAAGATGCCTTAAAGGTCATCTGGTCCAAACCCTTTATATTGCCAATGAAAAAATTACCTAAGTGCATCTGTGAAGTAGTAATAGAACATTTAATATTTAATATTAATATTAATATTAAAATAAACCCTGCCACATAGGGTTATTATGAGAATTAAATGATATGAATATGAAGGGCTTTGAAAACATTATAGCACTATGAAATTGCCAGGTATTATTTTTTAATTTAATTTAAGTTTTTACTAGATATTATTATATTGATGACACAACCAAGACTTCTGGGAATTTGTAAAAGGGCCAGAAATAAAATTCATGTCTCTATTTACCAGTCCCAGCATGAGTGACTTAGAATTCACTTATAGATCCCAGGGGTGTCTAGCACAACCTTCTGTTGTCACCCTTCAGTGCCATATCCCTCAAGCCAAGTCACTGATACTAACACCTGTCACCTCTTCTAGTTCCTTTAATTACTGGAAGCCCAAGACAGGTGAGTTAAAGTGATTTCAATTGGCAGGAATATCAAGATATAGACCCCTCCACTTCACCCACCCCCAAATCTAGGAAGATGAGAAGAGTAGCTTGGGTGATGAGTTTTAGCATATAGTTGACTATATGAGCAATGAGTTTACTAGCATATAGTAAACAGATGGATGGAGTAGACCATGGTGTCCTAGTTCACTTAGAGAATCAAAGTGATTTACTAAAGTAATATTTAAGTACCAAGGACAATACTAGAAACCTCTTTCCAGTTCCCAGTTCAGGTCTCTTTCTGTGCAGGGTTGTCTATGTAACCAGCCTCAGAGCATATGGCACATGGCTTTGGAGACAGATGGATGGCAATGGAATTGTCTACAGGACTCCCAGAAGTCTTACAGAAGAAAAGAAACTCTGTCTCCTCATCTGGCAGTGTATTTCTTAGCTCAGCAGTACAGGGAGGGCCACAAGGGCTATGGAATTGTAGGAGGTCCATTATCATAACTGCACGTGGTGTTTTTGCTTCCCCAGATGCCTTACATATGTTTATATAAACTGTACAATTTGTTCTTGGGTTAATTTCAAGTGAAAATGCTATTATGGCTACTGTGAAGTTTATATATTCTCCTGATTTTTCTCTTATCTATTTCCTAAGGTCACTGACTATATTCACTGGAGGAAACCCAGAGTGTTGGGAAGTTGAATGGCCAGGGTGATAAGAAACACTGACACCTCTTCATTGGCAGAAGCTTAATGTGTCACATATACACACTTGCACACATGCACAACCACAACATTTTTCCTTCATTTTCAAAGAAGACCATGACATCAGGAAGATGATGCCATGACAAGCAATTGAATTGGATTTGAATGTGCTGTCACCTGTGTGGTCCCTGTGCTGTCACCAGCCTCACCTTCTCCTCCGGAGCCATCTGGATCCAATAGCCAGATATGAATCAGGATGACTGGAAGATGACCCTGGAGGAGAGGCAGAGTTAAGTGACTTGCCCAAGTTCACACAGCTAGTACGTGTCAAGCACCTAGGTCCAATTTGAACTCAGGTCCTCCTGACTCCAGGGTAGTGCTCTACCCACTATGATAACTACCCCATACATACATACATACATACATACATACACATACACACATACAGACACACACACACACACACACACACACACACACACACCCTCCTTTAATAAGAAAGAAAATAGGAGAGATAGAAAACTTAAGTAGTTTAACATGAGTTAAGGGAGAAAGGATGGAAGAGAGTAAAGGAAGAAAAGATGGATTTTATTAAATAGTTATCTATCAAGCAGCCACCATGGTAGAGGTAGGATATAAAAATGAGAATGAAATAGTCCCTGATCTCAAGAAGCTTATGTTCAATCAGGGAAAAATAGATAATCATGTATATTAAGTATATTAAAGTATATTAAAAGTAAATCCCAGTAACTTGGCTAGTACCTTGCAGGATCAGAAAAGACTTTATGTAGGTAGCAACTCTTAAAGGAAGGAAAAGAAGATAGAAGTAACTATTTTTGCTGGCATATTATTACAGTTTTGAGAAGGGAGGCAAGTACTTGCCCAGGGTCACACAGCTAAGTGTCTGAGGGCAGATTTGAACTGAAGAACATGACTTTGGACTCTAGGACTTTCTGTCCACTGTGACACCTACCTATCCCTTATTACTATTTTTAGATAAATAATCAATTGGACTTTGGGGGAAGGACTGTAAATAGTACAGGTATAATGTATTTTAATTTTGGAAAAATGAATTTATGAATGAATGAAAATGTATATATTAAGTGCTTAATGTATGCATTAGCATTGGAAATAAAAATTCAAAAGCAAGCCAGTCTTTGTTCTGAAGGAGTTCTCACTCCATTAAGCAGAAACAACACAGATGGGAAATTTCAGCTACAAATCAAATGGTAACACCCAGGGGTCCCCAAAGCTTAGTGGCATAGTGGATGATAATGAATTTCCTCTAGTATTATTCTCATAATACAGATATATATGTATATATATATATATACATATATGTATATATATATATATATATATACCATATCAATTTCAAAGGTTATAGTATGCAAAAAGACTTGTAGGCACAAGAGCAAAACTTTCCTTTAAGGTAGGTACTCAGCCATCTAATCTTTGATTTTTCTATTCCCTTCTCCTAAGTGACAAGTTTTAGGGTACAGTGAAACATCTTTTTGGTAACTCAACATCAATAAAAAGAAACATAATTCAGTATTAGTACTGACCAAAAAAGCCCAGAACAACACAGACTATAGACAATTTCTTTTGCAAGACAATGGGATTAATTGACTTTCCCAAGGTCATAGTACAAAAATTATTAAGTGTCTGAGGTCAGACTTGCCCTCAGGTCCTCCTGACTCTAAGGCCAGTGCTCTATTCATTGTGCCACCTAGCTGCCCCCTATAAATACATTCTTTTCAACTTATATCAGGAAATTGTACATACTGTTAAATCTATATCTATATCTATATATATCTATATCTACATGTATATATTTATATATACAGAGAGAAACATAGAGAGACAGAGACAGAGAGATGAGAGACAGACAGACAGACAGACACACACACACACACACACACACACACACACACAGAGAGAGAGAGAGAGAGAGAGAGAGAGAGAGAGAGAGAGAGAGAAAATAGCACAACAGTGAGGAATCACCCTGGAGCTCAAAGCAAATAACTGCAATATACCAAAGTTAGGGGGAAGTAGTTTTCAAGATCTTAAAAGAACTGTACAAATATGAGCAGCTATTATCACCGTGTCTCCTACGTGAAGCTCTATGTAAATGCTAGTTATATGTTACAGTCTTTCACCTCAGAGACCAGTCCCTTTATTTTACAAACTGAAGCACAGAGAGGTTAAAAATCCTAAAACTAATAAGAGGCAGCATCAATCTAGATTCAAAAACTTTAAATAAATTTATTTAGTAATGTAAATAATCACTGCTATGCATATATAAGTGAGATCTTCTCTGGCATTCATCAGTTTTGGTAATTTATTATTTAAAAGAAGATTCCATTTCCAGAGATCCTTCCTAAGCTCTCATCTTCTCCCAATACTGTAGAAGTAACCTAAATCCCCAGAGACAAAGAGGGGAGTTCAGGAGAGAAATGTCCTTGCCCTTTCGGGAAAGCTCTCTGCTTCCAACTCCACCCTAGTCTCCACTAATGGTAGTTCCCAAAATCCCTGCCCTCTGGAATGTATGCTTATTGGTATGTCTCTTCAGTCAACTATGGGAGCAATTTAATCTGATTTTCAATGTACTTTCTAAAAGGTTTTGCAAGCTTAGTTTCCTTTTAAAACTTTGAAAGACCAGAGTCCTTTCCTTTGGTTCAGTTTTGTTTTATTTACATATAGGACCATGGGTATGCAGGTAATGAATAATGAGTAATTACTGTACTGTTTAGTATTCTCTCTATATGTCCTTGTGAGAGTATCACTGTCAAAAAGGAAACAAACTCTGCATTCTGATCTTAGAGCGGATTGGATTCCTAGCTCTAGTGGAAAATGACTTGGGAGAAGAACCTAATCAGGTTCCTTTCTCAGGTGACATCACCACTGTTGGTTTGTTTGGGTTTGGGGGGGGTTTGAGGGAGAAGGTGCGTTATTTTTGGTTTTTAGATCAGACTTGTTACTTTACTCTAGTAGGGAATTCTCAGTAACAGACTCCCTCTGTCAATTAAGATGTAGAACTTCCCTGAAACTTGTAAACAGTCTTAGAGAGATGCCTTTAGGTCCCAGTCAGTATGTATCTGATAGTGTGGTGAATAAAGACCTCTCTAGGAGTCAGGGCAACTTCCTCTTTAATCTGCCAAAAGACTACTCTCTTTTCAACTGACCATCATTTCTATCATAGGTAAGGCATCATCTTGTTCAGAGGAGCTCTTACACAGCCATTGGAAGGCCATGCAAATGCCATCTTTAGCCAAATGCTATTTCAAAAAATAAATAGCTTTAAAAGTCATTGCAACATAGAGCCCAGTATTTTGCTGTGTCTAGATGGAATACTGCAAGAAGAGTTTCTTGGTTTGCCATTTTCTTCTTCAACTCATTTTACAAATGAGGAAAATGAGACAAACAGAATTAGGTGACTTGCCCAACATCACACAAGCTAGTAAGTGTCTGAGACCATATTTGAACTCAGGCAGATGGGACTTCCCAACTCTAAGTCCAACACTCCATCCATTGTACTACTCAGCTACCCCTCTGTACCTGTACAGATCATGTTAATTGGAAGATTAAAATAATTAACAAAAAAAATCTGAATAATCTCACTTCTCTGTTTAAGTTAGGCTAGAAAGTTTTGGCTTAGGTGGATGGGGGGGACCACTATTAGGTGGGACCATTATTAGGATGATTTTTCTTAAACCTTCATATCAGAATTTATCAAAATATTAATGTTTAAAAGTTTCCCAAGTTCTTAATTTTTCTCTGAAGCATGATTGAGTCTATATATAACCAGAGATGAATTCTCATTGCTTTAGTTTTGCAGAGAATGCATGTGTGATTTTTTTTCTTTGATGTTTTTCATGGTCACCATTTTTTTAATCTTTATTTTTTATGATAGGAGTTTGTTGTTTTTTTTAAAGCCTCAGGTTAACATTAAGTAGGCAGTGGATGTTTATCTGATTCTGTTTATAGCAGTATGTGAAACTTAGTGAAGCTTTGTATATGTTTTATTCTGCTAACTGGGTAAGAGGTCCTTGGAAGTTGCAAGTTTATATTTGCAATGTTCAGAAATCCAGAAATTCCTTTGGCTGAAGCACAATTGAAAGGAATATGAGGTACAGAAGAAAGAACTGAGGATCTGGAATCACATAACATTAATTCAGATTCTGTCACTCTCTGTGAAATGTTGCACAAGTTGTTTAAACTCCCTCAGTTACCTTATCTGTAAAAAGAAGAGGTTTAGATAAATAGCCTCTAAGGTCCTTTCAACTCTAAAATTATGATTCCATGTTATACAGGCCATGGGGAAAAATAAATAATACTCATCCAAGAAAACCCAACTACATGAAAGCATTCAAGCCAAATAAAAATCACTCTAAGTCATAGATTAACTCATTGGCCTTTTTCCTTCTTGAGTTTTTCTTTAACAACACTACTTCAGCATTTCTGTGATGTTAATGTGGACATTTCCTCTACAAACTCTGATCACATATAATTCAGCTGATATTTTCCAAGGGACATTATGGCTGAAAAAAAAAAGGCCAAACTGGTAGTGATTCTCAATAGTAACCACAGAGAGGGTAGGTTAGCGTTCCTTGAAATGCACAGAGATATTCTGTAACTTTGATGAATTCTCTCCACTTGTGGTTATTACAACCCCTCTAAGAGTGGCATGTCTATCCCTAAGTCCTCTGAAGACAATATATCCAACATGCTGGTAACATGTTCTGAAGCGACTTCTAAGATGCTTTGTTGTGGGTACTCAGGGCAACACCTGTTCTTTCTCTATTCACTTCATGACTGGCTCGTCCTTTGAAAAATTTCCCTGGAGATGGTTATAAACCACTTTTTTTCTTGCAAGTCACTACTGGTGAGATATTTCAGTCTGCTTACCTCTTCTCCCCACCTCCATGTCTTTCTACTGTCCTTTGAGTCATCTGTAATTTTAATTATCTTGAGATTTTGATATTCTATGATGTGTAGCCATATACCATTGTAAGACTAATATTGAAAAGAAAAGATATGTTGGATGTCTACCCATGAAACATAAAGTATGCACAATGCAAAATTTATATAATACATGTTCTCATGACTACTAAAGTTTAAAGAGTTTCTTTGTTTTGAGTTTCCAATAGACCAGGGGAATCAATTGTCATGCAAAGCAAAATAGAAGTTTAGTGATGTTTTTACTTTCTTTTTTTTTACTCTTTGAATCAGGAACCAAAAAAAAAAAAAAATAGCCAGAGTCTAGAAACTGTTTTGTTTTCAAATATTTCTTTTAGTAACTCCCATTTTACTTGTTTTGATATTCAACAATGAGCCCTGATGTTTTTAAAAAGGCATCTTTGCAGAATTGATTTTGGCATTCTTATCAAATTTGGGGCTACCTTCAGTTTTGATGAAATTAAAATTGAATCTTTTTTATATTCATTTTCTGCCTTTAGAATCCTTTGGGGAAGCTCAACCCAGAGTTTTTGACTTTGGTTAAAGAAAACTATTTTTACAAGCTAAAACTGACTCTTTCCAGACAGCAGGTGCTATGCTAGAAGCTGATGGGGTTTTTTTTTTTGGTCTTTCAACATGTCGGGATATTAATTTTGTACCAGTTTTTCTGCCAATGAGAATCCAATCACTGGGAGGCCACATTTCAGAGATTGCCTAAAAATTATAAGTATGTTTTTTTTATTTTCTGTATAATAACTTTGAAATTTTTATCAACAAAGAACTGAGAAAATAATTGGAAGAAGGAGAATTCCATTAATGGTCAGAAAAACTTCTCTTTGGGTATGAAATGCAGCTTTCTCATTCTAACTCTTTGAATATGCCTTAATCATTTTATAAACCAATGACTACCTTTCTCTCAAGATAGGGTTATAATTGAGAAAATAATCTACATCTGTAGTCACTTTCTGGACTTGCAAGATTATGTAACTTTTATGTAGAGATTTAGGAATCCTTCTCAAGAACAGGCCTGAGGACAAGCTATTGCATTAAAAACATTTTTGTCTTATACTTTATTAGGAAGGTTCTGTGGTTTAGTGAAAAAAAAAACACAAATGGTCTACTAACCAAGCAGTCCTGTGATTTAGGCAATTATGGAATCTGAAGGAACTCAACCCCCTCATTTGACAGATGAGGAAACTTTGGTTGAGAGGTTTGGTCACTTGTCCAGTATCACATAGGTAGTAAGCATCCAAGTTGGGTCTTGAGCTCTGTTTTTATGACTTTCAACCCTCCTTCTATTACACTATAAACTTCTGAACCTTAGTTTCTATAAATATAACATTAAGAAGTTGGAGAAGACAATGGCTAATGTTGTTTTCAACTATCAGATTCTAAACAGACTCTCAGACTTGATGGATGATAAATTCCTCCAAAATTTACTCAGTTACCACTTTGGGTTTCTGTGCTGAGGGTATGTTGCCACAAGGGTGCAGTGGTACCTAAAGCACAGGGTCCAAACCAGTGATGTCATATAAAACCACATATTGACTCAGATGACCACAAATTAACATTATCTATGTTGTCACGTATTTTTTATATGTTTCGCTAACATTTCCCAATTATATTTAAATCTCATCCTGGTGGATTGCCTCACGTTCGATATCTGATTGAAACTGTAACTTTGGATTTTCCATTATTTCCTTCCTCAAAAAGGATATATTTTAAAACAGCTGAACCAAAGAATAAAACCCTACTAAGAATACTCCCTATGCGGTGAATTGAAAAACAAAGGTCTCAGGCACAACTTGGTACATTTCCTACCAAGAATCAACAATTTTACATTATATTGTTTTTCCAATATTACTAGACATATTTATTCTAATTCATTTCAGAGTTAAGCTTGTCTGTCTACAGATTTGATAATGTACAAAAAGTACTAGAACTGGTGTTGGCAGATCTAAATTGAACATCAGGTACTAATACTGTGTGACCTTTAACAAATCAAGTGAACTTATATTCAGTCTTAGTTTTCCAGTTTTTAAAAATGGGGAAATTAGCTCATAGGTTGTGATGAGAAAAGTGCTTTGCAAATCGTAGTATACTATAAAAATTGAAGCTATCATAATTCACTGTAGAGGAATCGAGATCTCGGTGTTAAGAGTTGCATCCTCATGGACAGGGTGAAGTCACCAGAATTAATCTGGCTGGAGTTTAGGGATCTTTGGGTAAAGGGTTAAGTTGTTATGGTAGTATTTGATTATAATGTTTTAATAACATTTCTAAGTCAGTATGTGATGTATTTATGTGCATGAGGATGTTATCTTTTAGTTAAAGTTAGCTCATCAGGACCAATGATTGAACAATCTGAATATTACCTGAATTTCTCTCTCTCTTTTTTTTTCCTTTGGACCAGATTTTGAATGACCAGGGACTGCATATATATATATATATATATATATATATATATATATATATATATAGAGAGAGAGAGAGAGAGAGAGAGAGAGAGAGAGAGAGAGAGCGGAGCGAGCAAAAAGCTGCATGGAGAGGTGTGTTAGGTAGTACATTGGTTAGAGCATGGGGTTTGGAATTAGGAAGACTCATCTTCATGAGTTTAACTAGCCTCAGACACTTTGTAGCTCTGTGACGCCAGGCAAGTTACTTAACTGTTTGTCTCAGTTCTTCATCTGTAAAATGAGCTGGAGAAAGAAATGGTAAACTACTCGGGTATCTTTGCCAAGAAAACCACAAATGGAATCATGAAGAATCAGACATGACTGAAAAAACAACTGAACAAGAGAGCATCTTCCAGGAGGGAGGAAAGAAGATAAAGTACTATATTAATTTAACATATATTAATGCTTAATTGGATATATTTCTGCATTATCATAGATTTTATTTGATTATTTCCGTGTTACAAAGGATTGTTCAATTGTTTGGGATAGGGACATGAAAAATACAGAAGTAATTTATAAACAATATCATTAATTAAACATTTCTTCCTAAAATGGAATATGATTCTGTAATAGATGCTATGAAAAGAGAACTTATAGAGTTGTTAATTAATGACAAAAACACAAGTAGCCATGGATGTATAGATGTGCTTTGCTATTTCTGTTAGGCACTAAAGATACATACCTTCATTGAACTGCTTTAAAGAAGAACTTGGAGGTGTGGATCTCTAAACACATTTTCACTTCTAACAATTGATAATTCTAGAATATTGACATCTTTAATTTAATGTGACTGTACCATTTGAAAGTGCAATTAAAGGCAGAAAGGACAGCTCAGGCAGCTCCTAGATAAAATAAAAATGGCAATCTGAGTTTTTTTGCCATGAGCCAATGACTAGAAATGAAGCAGTCTTTGCATGCTCTTAGCTTAGGAACAACAAAAAATGTTTTTCAGCCAATGGAACTGTAAAGTAAAAATGTACTTTACCATATAGGAATCTTGTTTGAGCCAGCCAGTGATAGAAACATTAGAAAAATAACAAGGCACTGAAATGGTGTCAAATATTATGATGAAATAGCAAACTTGAAAAATTTAAAACCATATTCTTCCATTAGCATATCTTCTTGCATGATTCATCCTAAAGGAGACTCAAACTCTGCAAAGTCTAAAACCCTCACTGCATATGTAGGTAAATCAAATATTGATGTTAAATCTCATTTCAGATCCACTACAGAGCTCATTATTGAAAGGATACCTTCAATGATTTCTAATTCATGTACTCAAAAGTCTTGGTTTTCATATCTTGGGTTTTCTTAAAAAGAAAACTGCCTTTATTTCTTAGCAATTCTTCATTCCAGAGACTCTGATCATCCATCCCTACTGTAAAATTGTTGCTTGTGATTTTTTTTTCGGTACATGGGGAAGCAGCTATTCTGCTGAAATACTTCCTTAATGGGGTAATTTCCAACACATATTTACCCCCTGCTGCACTTTGACCAGTTTCCAAATGGAAACATTGTTTTAATTTGACTAGCTCTTCTAAAGGAAAATCATTCTGGAATGACTAAAACCAAATAATTCTAAAATAAATTTCATTTCAGGTTTCAGAATTTAAACAAAATTTAGATAATTTGAATTAAAGAATTTAAACAAATTTAAAAATCCACCAGGCCACAAACTGTTGACTTTCTCCCCTGAACAACCAATCTGTCATCCTTAATAGAAATGAAAACATGAATTCAGAGTGTGAAGACCTTGGTTCACAACTTAACTTAGCTACTCATATGTTATCATGAGTAAGTTGCTTACTTGACCAGTGACTCAAATTTCCCATCTGTTAAATGTGGGAATCAGATTAGAAGAGCTTTTTGATTCCATTCTAGTCATAAATCTAATGGAATTCTCAAAGGATCTAGATTTATTAAAGATTTTACACATCATTGACCCTAGCATTCTTTCATTGTTATAGATAAGGAAATCAATGCATTGGGACAGGGAGTTCAAACTTGTCAAAGCTCACATAGCAAGTATACTGCCCAAAATAGATATGAATTTAGATTATCCTACTCCATGGTGGGAACTCTTTTTAGGATACTGAACCATTTCCTCTGAGAAGCCCAAATCACTACTGAGAGAAGGGACAGTTTTGGTCTTTGTGATTCCAGTGCCTTGCATACAATAGTAATTTAATAAACTTTTTGCTCTTAGCCTGTTGTAAGGTTTAAAACTAACAGCATCACCAAATTTCAGTATTAACTACTTATACATGCATAATGCAAAGTAGACCAGCCTAAGTATTAGGATTTAATATAAATACAAGGAAAATGGTAGCCTTGACAACAAATGAAGAAAGAATTCAGCTATAGATTGATCTAGCTTGCACTGGTTTTCACTGATTTTCCCAATGATTGTGGTTATTCAAACCACTTTGTTCTACTCCATTACCTATTTTATGAAATGTCATATCAAAGCATGACAGAATATATCAAGGATCTTTGATTTCCTAAAGGTGAAATACTTTTTATTCACCCATACCAAAAATCCTAGGGCACTGGCCCTTAATCTGAAGTCTGTGAACTTGGTTTTAAAAGGTATTTGAATAACTATTTGAACCCATTTGTATTTTATGCATTTAAAAGCATTCTGAGAAGACTTCATTTACCAGTCCACCAAAGATGTTCTTTGACTCCCCCCACCAAAGAGTTAAGAACTCTTGCACTAGAATTTATTAGGTAAATTTAGAGAGTTGACTGAACCTCTATGAAATTACAAATTGTGATGGTTTCTCCACTAATTAGTCACTAGTGTAGAAGACAAATTTGAACCCAGGACTTTCCAACTCCAATTCTGGCCCTATCCAACTGTCCAAATACCCCTCTGACCCTCATGGACTGATACACTTACACATACACAAACACACATACACATATCCCCCCCTTTTTTTTGAGGTGAGGGGGCAGGATATGTATTTGCCTCAGAGTAGCCTGGGAAGGGCTGGGCTGGGTTGGGCTAGGCCTGGCCTGGCTCCTAACAAGGTTTCTTTCAAGCTGCCAGCATTCCAGCCAGCTGTACCTGCAGGAGCTTGTTGGACCTGAAAGCTCACCAAGGAAAGGCAAGGACCATTTGAAGAATCCCTAATTATACCCACCCATCAAAGCCTTATGTAAAAAAGAATTTGTGAGGCATTGGAGTTAGAAAGCTGGCTCCTTCACAGTTGTAGAAACATCATAAATTTAACATAAAACATTTCTCCCCTTTCACCCCCCCCCCCAACCCCTCCTTTCTGGCAATGCAAGAGCTCCATTAAGTGCAGAGAGCTTTAAGCCTCCACCACTCCCTTGGTGCCTGCCTGTGGGACAAATTGCACCTTCTAGCCAGATCCAAGGATGAGAAGACCCTCTCCACAATCCCTCATCTGAAAACAGTTCCCCCCAAAACTCATGATAAAAGTTGGGCACCAGACAGGAGAGTTGCTTTTCAACTTGCTTAACAATTCTGATTAAGTGGAAGAAAAGAGTGTGTAGTGTGTGCATCTGCTTTATGGAATTTTGAAATGAAATTTTACAGAAAAAATATATTCACTTCCAAATGGTTACAGAAGAAAGAGGCTCAGAATAGGAATGGATGAAGCCTCTAGTGAGGGCTGCTCATAGTCCCTTGCCTGCCAAGGGAGGGTGTGCATAGGCTTTGTAGATGGTCTTGGACACTCATTGATTCCCTCTGGCTCTTGCAAGGACAGACCCATGGAATGAGTTAGATTTCTGTGTGTGTTGGATGTATACATGTGTATGTTAGTGTTTTCTTCTCCTTGAGATACTCTTGCAGTGATCTAGTCTTTAGATCTGTTTTCCACTAACAGAGTGAATGAGAAGTTAACTTCAGAATTCTATTTTTGGTTCTTAACTTTGCTATATACTTGAGCCAAGTCAACCAACCTCTCTCAGTGTCCCTCCCTTTTTATACACAATACTTATTGATCCAACTCAGGAAAAACACTGTGGCTATTAAAGGGTAACTTTCCTGAGGGCAATGGATGAGAAATTGTTAGATAAATGCAACAAGCAGGTAGGTGAGCCTGATGTGTGTGCATATTGAGAGAGTTCGGTGCCAGTAAAGAAATCAAAGCAAATTGGATTTATTACTATAACTATTAATGGCAACTAATAATAATGCTTTACATTTATGAAGCACTTAAGGTTTACAGAGTATTTTTACTGACCCTATTTCATTTAATTCTTGTGAGGTGGGTGGTATAGATCTCATTGTCTCATTACAAAGGAAGAAGAGTCCAGAGAAATTCAATGATGCGTTCCAAATCACAAAGCCGATAATTGGTATATACTGAGTCTTTCCCACTCAAGTTCCTTGGACTCAAGGAATACATAAACAGGAAACCCTTCCTTCCATATTAGCCCTTATGTTTTTAGCAGACTAGAAGAAAAGATAAGTCTTTGAAAGAACAGTCTGCATTTCCAGAAAGATCTTTATACTTGAAGTCTATAGTGTGTTGGGAATAGCATCAATTTTATGGTCAGGACATTTATAAACCCTAAGTTTAGCATATGACTCTGAACATGTCACCTAATCTTTAGCCATAGGTTCTTCATCCCTAAAAGAGGGGGGTCATAAAATCAGAGTTATACACCAAATCTTTGAAAACCCTAAAGTATTATTAATATGAGTAACTATCCCCTTAACAACAATAGAAATCTTGAGTTTTTTTTCCTTTGTTTTTACAATCTTAGGCCTGAAAGCTCTCTATTTTTCTTTCTTTAAAAAAAAATGAGGGCAGCTAAGTTGCCCAGTGGATAGAGCTACCAGCCTGAAGTCAGAAAGACTCATCTTACTGAGTTTTAATGTCTCAGACACTTGCTAACTATGTGACCCTAGGCAAGTCACTTTATCCTATTTGTCTCACTTTCTTCTGTAAAATTAGCTGGAGAAGGAAATGGCAAATCACTCCAACATCTTTGTCAAGAAAATCCCCAAAAGGGTCATGAAGAGTCAGACATAATTGTTATATCAAGCAATATATGTAAATTGATGTGCATTTATTCATTAATCTTGATATGTAGCTACATCCTTTGTGAATAAGCCTCTTATTTCACACCCTTAGGCACTAAAGATAGTTTATCATGTAAAAATCTAATTTTACAGACCAGGTGAACCTAAGATACTCTTTTCTTCCCAGCTCATGAGAACAAGAGAAACAACTTAAAATATCCCACAACCTTCCAACTCCCTATTTAATAGCTGCCTTGCAATTGGAAATGGGTTTTAAAAAAAAATAAAGGAACAATTGCATTATTCTTTAGTCTCTCCTCCTCACCCAGAGGTGATTTGCCCTCCAAATATTAGTGTATTTGAAAGAATATTATTGCCTATTTATTCTTCACCTTGGCAACTGGCTTTATGCCTATACACCTCAAAGCATTCACTAGGGTTTTTTTTCCTAGTAATACCTTCTTTTCTAAACCTCCCAGCACACCTCTCTTTTTAGTAAAAAACAAATTCTATTTGAATAATTAAGTAGTTCACAAAGAACAATCAAGAATTCACATAGTACCTGTCTGGAATTTTGTTTAGAGAATTGTTTGACCTGCAGATAGACAAATGAACTTCACAAAAACAAACAAACAAACATGGAATGATGCTTGATTTGGGAGTCAGAGAGCCTCAGTTTGAATCTTGATTGTGTCGTACTTTGTTTAACCATTTGACTCATCTGTAAAATATGGCAGTTTGATCATATGAACTCACAGGTTCCTTCTTATTTCCTGGGTGACTTTGAGCAAGAAACTTGGGCTTCAGTTTTCTTATCTGCAAATAAGAAAATTGGACTAAATGACCTCAAATGTTCATTCTATTTGCAAACTAGATTTCTATGATCACACAGAGCTAGAATTCTATGATCTTTCCAGCTTTAAATCTACAAGTCATGTAGACTTTAAGAATTGGGCGGGAACTTAGAAAATAACTGATAGATAAGTAGCACTTAGGGTTTGCTTTATGTATGTTATCTCATTCAATCCTTATAATAAATCTGAAAAGTAAAAACTGCAGATAATATTCTCTCCCTTTTACAAATGAGGAAACTGAGGCTTGCCCAAGGTTACGTAGCTACTAAGTATCCAAAACTGGACTTGAACCTTCATTATTCTAAAATCTACCACACCATACTTTTTCAGAATAAACATGGGAAGGAACCTTTGAATATAGAATGTTGGAGCTCAAAGGGACATTAGAGATCATCTACTTAGTTCTCTTTATTTTACAACATAGAGAACTAAGGGCCAGCAAGCACATTATTTTTAATTGATCCTGTATTTGACTTGTTTTCCATAGTTATTTGCATATCGTCTCCCCCATTAGACTGTGACTGTCTTTGACTTTTCTTTGTGGGTTGTTTTTTGTTTTTTGTTTTTGGTATCTGACACATAGTAGATGGATTCTATCACTAGATTGCAGAGAATATGCAGGAACATAAGGTATGAAATCAGAAAGATAGGAAGGGGTCAGGGTTTTAATTGACAAACTGAAGAATATTTGATTCCTGTCCAGGATGTCACTGATAAAAAGCCAATGGAGTTCCCTAAAGGGATATGTCACGGTCAGACCTGCATTTTGTGGAATGATTATTTTGAAAACTGAGTGGAGGATGGATTGGTATAGGGAGAAACTTAAAACAAAACCAACAAGAATGTAATTGCAAAAATCCAGATATGAGGAGAAGAGTGTTTACAACAGGGGTAGTGGCAGTGTCAGAGGACAGAACAGTGTATACTTGAGAGATTTTTATATTTTGACATACTACCTAGATTTTATATAGTGATTTCACTTGAATTTTTGAACTCGGATGTTTGTATTCACATGTGCACAGGTGTCCAAGTATGTGTATACAGATATGTATATGTGTTTATATGTATGTGTGTTTATGTATAAATGTGTGTGGGTGTTTGAATACCTTCCTCCTGGAGGGAACCACTGGTTAATATTAACAAGAGAAGAACAATTAGAAAATTCATTAATTTTTTCCTGTTTGCACTTCAAACAAGATAATTATTTTCTTTCATATATACAATGAGTATTACTAAATGAGAATACATTTGCATTTCATGAATATCTTTGACTACCATGATCTTTACAGTTGTTTCTTAGGAGTGTCATCAATACTTTTATATCGACACCCCTTTAATAAAAGTCTGACAAGGGGCAGCTAGCTGAATAGAGCACCGGCCCTGGAGTCAGGAGGACTTCAGTTCAAATCTTAATAATTACCTAGCTGTGCAACCTTGGGCAAGTCACTTAACCCCCATTGCCTTAAGCAAAATAAAAGAAAATAAAACAATAAAAGCCTGACAAACTAATATTTAGATTTTATGTAAGTAGAAGGATAATGAATGCATTGTTTAATTTTTAGAAAGGCAAATTGACTAGAGTATGAGTTATAGATATTTTGAGATGACCACATTTTCAGTATGACTTTTTTATATGATTGCTCTGTAGTTGGGTAGATAGATGAATAGATAGTATTATGTACAATTATATATCTTGTCAGTTAAGCCATAGTCTCCTTGATGAAAAAGTGTTCTTATGCCCTTTTGTATTCACAGACATAACACATGCAGTGATTATTCAACTAATGTTTTATAGTTAATGATCCCCTGTTTGACTTGGGTGATGATATTATCATTTTAGTTCTGGTGATTACTATAGAAATTACAAATGAATACAATTAAGGATACCCTGATGAAATTTTCTTTTGGGGAAAATGGATTGACTATTTTAAAGATGGAACAGAAGGAAGCTGCTATTCCATGTTGTTAGCAAAATAAAATTGGTGCCAACATGGCTAATGTTTTTAAACAGAGATTAAAAACCTTCACCCATAGCCTTATTACAAATGCATGGGGTCATTTTCTCAGCATGGAATGGGGGAGTTCAGTCTCTTATATTGCTGCCAGAGGTTTGAAGGGATGGAGGAGAAAGGTGCAGAGTCTTTACAGATTGCTTTATGAGCAGTCTTAGAAAACACTGTTCTATTTCTACATTTGGAAACAGGCATGCCCTTTCTTTTGTAATATCATTGGAGTTTAGGTGAATCCTTTAAATTTGGTTTTTTAGATACATGTCATACTACCTTTAATGACATTCATGGTTAGAATGCTGTGTATTTGAAACAGAATAAAAAGCCAAATGCAGTAAATTGAACCAACTGACCTAGAAAAGTTTTTTTTTTCCTTTCCAGCAGCAAAAAAAGTGTGTTGTGTTGTTTTATTTTTCTTCTTTTTGGATGGCTCTGCAAGAAAGGCAGCATGCTGTGAACTTGAAATGAGGAGCATTCACTTTGAAGTCCAGCTCTAACTTTTGTTAGGTATGTGGTCCTGGGATAGTCACTTGCCTTTTCTTGACCTTAGTTTGCTCATCTGTAAAATGGTAGTATAAATACTTTACTATTTCCCTAGCAAGGATCACATGATTTAATGAAAGTATTTTGTAAATTATAAAGTGCTATATAAATAGGAGTTATTATTATCACCTAGGCCAGAAGTGTAAATAGTATGTGGAAGTTTGTTCTGCCTAAAAATACTGAAGAAGTAGGAGCTGCAAAGCCAGAGATGGTTCTTAATTAAGAAGTCCACCTATTACCATGAATGCTGAGAGCATTTAACTTGTACATACCAAACCAAGTCTCTGCAAGACCTTTTTTTGCTCCAGTTAATGAACACTTCCAAGACATTTTTTTAAAAATTGTGTTCTTTGCCTCAGGTACTAAACACCCTTGTTGTTCTGTCCTGATTTATGGAACACTTCCCTAGGGATCTGATTGAGGGGAGAGTTGAGGGAGTGGAATTCTTAAGTTCTGACATCCAAGTGCTTTGAAATATGGTGGAATCTTGGAAAAAAAGCTTCTTGTTATACAAATCAATGTGATTGCAGCTGAAATCATGATTTATCTTACCCCATCCCAGAAAATCAGTCAGTTTGGTTGCCCAGTGGATACAGTGTCAAACATGTAGTCTGAGTTCAAATCCAGCCTCAGACACTTTCTAGCTGTGTGACCCTGGACAAGTCACTTAACATTGTTTGCCTTAGCTTCCTCATCTGTAAAATGTGAAATGGCAAACCACTCCAGCATATCCTGCTAAGAAAAATCCCAAAAGGGATCATGAAGAGTCAGACATAACTGAAAAACAGAAGAACAACAAAACCTCATAAAAAATTTGATCTGGCTCAGTTAGCCTGTACCTTCAAAGCTAGTCTTTAAAATTTAAGATAAATCCCACTCAATTCTTCTATTCTCTTGTCTGATACTTTGGGTTAGTCCAATTTTGAAACTCTTTTTCAATATTAGGTTGGGCATAAGTCACCTTATTTTTAAAAATTCTTATTTACCTCATCAACTTTATGCTTACATTTTATTTTTGGTGGAGAATGTAATTCACATTTCTGATTTTTTTTCATGCTCATCAAAAAAGTTTTTAAAAATTCTGTTGGTGAACAAGATTTCATCTCCTTCTTCCTCCACTTTTTTTGAGATAGGGGAGTGCTAATTAGTTTGGGTTTGAGTGTTCTTGAGGTCAAATGACCATAGTACTTGGTAGGGCACATTTTTCTCAGGGCAAGCAGTAAAGAAAAATAAAACCAGAACTGCACTTAGGAACATGAGGCCAAAACTAGAAGGGGGAGAAAACAGCGAGTGGATTGGATGATCTGGATATCATTTCTATAGGAGAGGAACTACAAGGAATAAAATTAAAGAGGTCATATGACTGATTAGTAAAAACAATATCTAGGTTAGATTATCAGTTCAACCTGGGGGCAAGGGGATTCATTGGAAAGTAGATTAGTGCTATTGGAGACCTTTGAAGGGTGCAATCAATAGTATGGGTGCCAAGAATGCCTGTTACTTACTATTTATTTACCTGGCATTCTATCTTAAGTATTTTTTGCATTGTTATCACTTTGAATAGCAGTTAAGCACCATAATATATAGAATACATCTGAACTTAGATCTTGCCTCCAACACAACAGCTATGTGACTGGGAGAATCTCTCACAGTTCCAGGTTCCTCATCTATAAAATGAAAGGATAGACTTGATGGTTTCTTGTCCAAGCTCCCTTTCTACTCTAAATCTATGATTCTATGATGATAAGTGTAAATCAAGGAAGCATAGAAAAAGATCTGGGTGAAGTAGAGGTATAGTGGACTATTGAGTGGCTGATTAGCAGACATCATTCTCTAAATTTCAAGGATGACTTATTTCAATGGAGTCATAATTATCTGGCATGTCCAGTTGAAAGGGAAAAGCTAATTATTTGTAAAGACATTAGGCAATGGCTTCTTTAATTTGGCCCTGTAATAGTCAATTGGCAAGATGACATGGGATTCACTGAGTCAAGTTCAGAGACAGCATGCTGTTGAGAATTTAAGGAAATAGGTCTAGGACTTCTTTTGTCCAATGATGGTCATAACTAATTAAATTAGGACAAAAGATCATCCAGTTCAAGGTTGAACCTGACCATTAATCTGTCAAATATAGATTTCCCATTTATCATTCCTATAGGATAAGGGAATCACTAAGAAGGTATTATCTGATAACTACTTTATAGGATTCAAATCAGTTTAGATATAATAACAAAAATAAAGGAAAAACTTCATTTTTTTAAAACTGAGTATGTATAGGAGAAAAGGCAAATTTGAAGCAGACACTGGTCGTTACAATGTCAGTGCTTCCTATATCTATGTCTCCTCCCTTGATACAATCTGCTTTTGAAACCCCCTACCACTACCACCACCACCACCATCTTCCTAAATATTCTATTTGTCATTTATTTGGAGTGTCACTATCAGCAAGATGTCAAAGAATCCTTACCAAGATATTATCTGATAATTAAAGTTATCAGCTGATGAAAGTTTCAGGAGGAAAAGACTGAAAAGGTGCCCTGAAGAGGAACCAAAGAATTAGAACAATGCTGGTAGTACATGGGATAGGCAAGGGATTTGATTTTGGGAAACAAGGGGCCCAGTCCCTTACTCCCTCAAACTATACTTTTCCCAATCTAACAAAGTATAGGCACTCTTCAAAGGAATGCAAAAACTATTTATCTTGAATTTTCTTCCCTGGGAAATTGGTGAAGAGAGGAACGAGGTATGGTAAAGTCATTAAAGAAAGTCTTTGGCATCACTCCATAGCCTTCAATTATTCCACAAGTCTATAAGTTATCAAGTGCCTAAAACTATGCTAGGTGATAGAAAGATGGAAAATGACATTGTCTAGCCTTAGGAAGATGAATGAGAGGAAGAAGAGTAAGACAAAAAAGCACAAAAATTGCATTTCAAATCAGAAAAAATAGCAAAGGAGTAGGTCATTTAACAACATCCAAAAAAGTCTGGATAAATTAGGGGGGGGAGAGAGAGAGAGAGAGAGAGAGAGAGAGAGAGAGAGAGAGAGAGAGAGAGAGAGAGAGAGATATCCTTTCCAGCTAGGGGATCATGTAAGTCTTCCTGATTTATTTTTTGGTGAAAGAGCAAGGACTTGACAAGACAAAAAAGTGCAGTGGGGGAAAATTCCATTCAAAGGACAGTCACAGGAATGGTATGTACAGAAGTATGAAAAAGCTAAGTACAAAATAAAAAATGGGAAATAGCAATGGGCTATTTTGATTGCAAGTGAGAGTGTAAGTACAAAATTGGAAAATAAAACTGGAAAAGTAGACTAGTCAGATTATTTAAAGTGCCTTGATTTAGACTTAAGTAAGGAACATATGTTTTTTTTTTTTAGATGATAAGGAGTCACTGAAACATTTTGAGCTAGAGACTTAAATGATATTGAAAGTCCATTAAGACATGAATGTTACCAGTGATGTGAAGGATATATTGGACCAAATAGAGGCTGGTTGGAAACAGGGAGTCGAGTTCAACAGATGGATGGTGCAGTAGTTCATCTGAACTAATTCATGGAACGGAAGAAGAGAAAGGGAAAGATGTATTACAAGACAAGAATACAAAGGACTTACTGATTTGATGGAAATGGTGGTTGGGGATGAGGAAGAGAGATACAATAAAAAACCCTGGCACTTCAAGTGGGGTGACTGAGGGAATGCATATGCAGAATTATCAGAAGAGTTTCAATCACTGGAAATGTGGACCACATTGTTCATAAGTGAAATTCTGGGTGCTGAATATGCAGGTGAGAGAGAGAGAAACGATATGCATACTCCTGATATCGAACATTTATTCTTTTATCAAATCTTTCCTAAGCCTGCACCTATTGTACCTATATCATGATTCTGGGGAAGGCAAAAGTCCTTACTCTTGAACAACCCTAAGCATCATGTTACAGGGCAGCCTCCCTGACCTCCTGTTCCCCTGAATTTCTCCCTATACATACTTCTTCTTTTGCCCTTCAAGAATATTGGTCTAAAAGGATCCATTCCAAAATAAGTGCAAAAACATTGTTGTCCATACTACTACAGTGAAACTTAGGGAGTGACCACACAGTTCGAAAGAGCAGACTAAATTCTTTCTATCACAGAAGCCTCAGAAAGATCATGCAGATCAGATACAGATCATGGGTAAAACAAGGAAGTAAAATGCATATTACGGTAGAGAAATATTCCTGGCATCTGTTTATTTTCAGCAGCTTAGGTCATGTGGCTCTCATGTCATGAATTGGGGGGAAATGAAAGTCTCCAGACAGCCAGGGAGTAAAATCTAGAGGGAAACTCCTTTGAGTCCAAGGAGACAGACAAGTGAAAGTAAAATATGAATACTTGTGTGAAGGGGAAGTAATGGAATGGAAGTCAGATGATGTCACCAGATGTGTGAGAAAAAGAAGGCAAAGAAAAATTCTCACCTATCTCTTATATGTCATATGGACTCAAACGGAAGATGTATTGGGGGGAAAATTCTACCTTTTGTAAAGCAAGAGTGTTTTAGGCTAGGTTTTTTTCTTTGAAAACTTTTGATTACATAAAACAAACTTTAAGACATTTTTGTTACTAGAGGTTCATAAACCAAGGCTACATAACTATTTGGTAGAGGATGTTATGGACTAGGAAGATGGTTCAGGTCTGATGGCCAATGATCCTCAAGGTTCTGAGATTCTATCTTTCTAAAAAAATCATTGGTGATCTTTCACATAAATTGCTTAAATGATCCTGGCTAAAAAAAATTCAATATCCATTCCCTAGGGACAAAAATGATTTTTCCAACATCCAATATTTTCCTCCAAGGCCTTGTGTATGAGGACTAAAAATAAACCCACCCCCCTAGAGGCAAAAGACTTGCTAAAAGACATTGTTTTAGCTTTCCAAACTGTTAGAAGATACTTTGATTCTTGGAGCAGGGAGAAGAAAAACACCCCAAATCCCATTTAACATTCCTCAGGTTTCTGGGCAGTCTTTTTAATTATTACCAGCCTAATATGTGTTTTGCTTTTTCAAGGAAAAATCCTGTGGCTCCTTTAGCATACCATAGTGTCATAGCATCCTATTTCAAAAAATATAACTTAATAGACCCAGTGCTTGGGGGAGCACATACTATTCAACCTGAGGAGAGTGAAAATGAATTTTCTTAAAGAGTTAATATAAGAGAAAGATCTTTTAGCACTGCCACCCTTATTTTCCTGATAGGAACAGATGACTTGTATGAAGATACCTATACTCCAAAACTTAGTAGATTGGTTTTTTGAAATGAGCCTTTGACTGAGTCGAGTATAAGGTCCTGGATTTTAGCCTGCCAGAAATAGTTGGTTAAGAAGCATGAACTCTCTTTTCTCTTTCCATCTTATGGGATCCATGGTATTTCAGGTGTCCTTTAGGTTAAAGTTAAATCATCTAGACCTGATTGTCATTGGATCCTTCTTTCTGTGGGTGTTTTCTGTTCCCGGGGAGCTTAACAAAGTGATTACAGTACAAGTCCCATTTCATTAGAGAGGCTCAATTTACACTGCTTTCAATTTAGGACTTAACACAATAAAGCTCAAGCTGGCAGAGAGGAGGGCAGAGAGAACCAGGCTTTAAAAATAGGCCTCTGCTGAGACTGGAAAAGAATCATCTTAGTCTTTGGCAGACTCTTCTCTGCCACTTTTGGCCATCACTCACAGCCCTTGATCTACTTTCTCCATTGGGTGGGCAGGAGAATCCTCCATGATTTTTACTCTTGTTGCCTCGCCCTGGATAAAACAAGGGAATTAATACTAGAATGATCCTCTGAGTTATGGGCACATTTCAGTTATCCAGTTGCTTCTCAATCCTCTATCCCTTTGCTTTATATCATAGAGTGCCTTGTGTTATCCAGGATTGGAAGGGGATGGCCATCCTCTGGGGTCAAGTTGTTATTGTTAATGGTGGTAATGATGATAGTGTATGTGACTGTGTGTGTGTGTGTGTGTGTGTGTGTGTGTGTGTGTGTTTAGGACTTTCAGGTGACTCATATTCTTTGGGCTCAGAAAAGTATCTGTTTTGCTGAACAATGGAAAATTTTTATTTCAGGAAATAGAGAATCAGAGCTGCTAAAGCTCTATCAGAAAGGGGTTCATTTTTTCTACCTTTGGAGGGGATGAGGAGAAAGATAGTTTTCTCTCCTTACTCTAGAATATCCAAGTGAATTCATATCTGTATAATAAGAGAAATACTAAATCTTTCTATCAGCCACCCGAGGAGAGACTATTGCCCTTCTTCTTCCCTCCCCCCCCAAAATAGAACACCTATTTGAGATTGTTCTTCCTTTGTTACTCTTTGGCCATCCTGCCTCCTTCCTCAGCCCTCTCCTTCATGGATTCAGTTTAAACATGCCTTTTTATTGGCCCACAGTCTACACCCACTTTAAGCTCTACCTCCTCAGACCACCCTAAACAATTCCTCATATATCCCCAAGATCAAGTTCTCTTCCCCTGACATGTACCCTCTACAGTCTATGGGCCCCCATGAGAAGAGGCAAACTTGGCCTTGGGAGTCCCAAGTCCTCATTGGGTGTGTGGAGTGGCAGTCCAGGGAACAAGTGATGCTCACCAATGGGCACTTGAAGATTGAAAATTACTTTTAAGACAGCAGGAAAAAGCTATGTTTGTACAGACAGGAGTGGCATGAAACTGGGAAGAGTGTGGCTCCTATTTAGAACTTTTTTTTTGAAAGACCTGGCTTTTTCCTGGCTCTAGTGAAGGAAATGAGGCTCTTTCAGGGGCAGAGGGAGAGGGGAGGAGAGTTCTGTGGGACAAGAGCAGCTCCTGCTGTGTGTAAACATTCCTGCTGACCAGGGTGGGATTGAAAGAAGTGCCCCTGGCCATGAGGGACTACGGTTTCAATCTAATCCAACAAGCTCTCATGAAATATTTTACTCTCTGTCAAGCATTTAGCTAGTGGCTATATAAAAATGAAAGCAATCTCTGCCCTCAAGGAGACATAAGGGACACAGTCCATTCATGGATGATAAATAAATGTGAAGGGAGACCAAGGGAGACCAAACAAACACTTTATACAAGAAGATGCTCATGAGCAGATCCTCAGGTCTTCCTGACTCCAAGTCCGGCACTACCTACTGTACCTCCAGGTTGCACCAAAGTCCTATATATTGGCTAGCTATTGTTACTGTAATGATTAATAATAATAATAATTCTCTTACTACTCTATGAAGACAAAAATGAATATATTGGTCATTGTGATAATGGTGAAGGTTCAGAGATAAAATTATTTCTTCCTTCTTTTTTCTTAATAACTCTAATTTTTCTCTCCTCTCTTCTCCTTTCCCCAAGTCTCTGATTTTAGGTCTATTCTCTGTCAAGTTCTATTATGAAAAGGACTGAATATCACTCTCTGAACTCATTCAACCATTTGCCCATCTTTAAATATATAACAGGACCTGTGGGTCTAACAAGTAGGGGGGAAGCATCATACAGTCTCTTTCATGTTTGTCTATAGAGTGATCCTTACCTTAGGCCAGATGCCCATTGAGTTATGGTTGTTTAAAGGGAATATAAAACAGTCAGTTTTGATTGATTCCCTTGCTCTCACCTCTCTGGAAGTCTTAGTAGTAGGGTTTCTTGAAACTGAGAAGTTGTTACCTTACAGGTAAAATGACACTACTGAATTTGGTCTTTTGTCTTTCTTCTCACATGATACATGAGATCATTCATAGATCTGGAGATTTTTGGTTAGAGAACCAAACAACCAATTACTTTTTTTTAAAGATATAAATAAACAATGCATATTAGAGAAAGGAAGGACTAAATTTCATCTTTATTGTTTCGATAACCCCCAACAGTGCTGAATGGATTTTATCTGGTTTGTTTGTTTGCTTGATAAAATTAAAAAGTTCTGATTCAGAACTATTCTAACATACACTATCATCTTCCTTGTTGTAACACTTTCCACATGAAAATATATAAGGGAATGCTATTTAAAATAAATTTCATTTAAGCAAAAGTCACAAACCTGTGAATTCATTGTAGAAATCTGACATCCTAAAGTCAATCCTATATTTGATAATTGGGATATAGTTCAGTCAAATAAAACTCTCTCCATATACCATTCTATTTCATAATGAGAACTATGAAAGTACAGTCCTAAAGTCAGAGTTCTTAAAGCTTTCTGTTATGGATCCTTCTTTTAGTCCAGTAAAATCTATGGATTCCTCAGAACAATGTTTTTAAATAAATGAAGGAAACACTAAATTTCAATGAAAGTTTAGCAAATATAAAGATTTTTTTTCCTCTTGTACAAGTTCAAGGAACTCCTGAAACCTACCTCCCTATAGGCCTTCATCAATCTCAGTTTAAGAATCCATACTATAGAGCAACAAAAGCTCCTTTGGATAGCAGAGCTTATATTTTTATATTTAAAATAATATAAACTATTTTATTTTACATTTTAAAAACTAAAATATAAATATATTTTGTTTAAAATATTTAAAATATAGAATGTGATCTATACGAGTTTTTATTTTTATGAACAGCATTCAAGAGAAATGTTAATAATGATATAATCTCAGTAGTATCTAGATAGTGCAATGGAGAGAGTGCTGGACTTTGAGAAAGATCTAAGCTCAAATCCTATGGAAGAGACTTACTAGTTGTAGAACCCTCGCCAAATAGTTCTCTTTTAAATTCATTTTCCTTATCTATAAAATGGGGAATTAGCCAAAATGACTAAATAGGAGTTTGGATTTTGCAAAACACCTTTATTTCTTTTATACTCAGCACTCTGAGATAGTTGCTGTTTTCCCCCCATAATAAATGAGGAAACTGAGGCAGATAGAGTGACTTACCTGAGTTCACATAATTAATTAGTATCTGAGAATGGATTTGAAGTCAGGTTTTTCTGACTCCAGATCTAACACTTATCTATACTGCACTGTTTACCTTCCAAGAGTAAAGATAGATAGACCCTTCCCCCTTCTTAGAGAGGTTTTGCCTAGGATCAGCTTGGAAAAGAAACTGACAGGTTTTTTTTGTTTGTTTTTTTTACTGGCACAGGGAATTCCTGC
Source organism: Macrotis lagotis (assembly GCF_037893015.1). Taxonomy (NCBI): domain Eukaryota; kingdom Metazoa; phylum Chordata; class Mammalia; order Peramelemorphia; family Peramelidae; genus Macrotis; species Macrotis lagotis. Next base: position 127,821,508 of record NC_133665.1, read on the forward strand.
ACAGTGCAATTTAGCGCTTTCTCTGTAGGTTAAAGGGTTAGAGAATTCTGCCAATGAGAGGTTCAGTGACTTTCTCAGACCAACAACAGATAAGACTTGAACCCAGATCCTCTTGCTTTTGGATCCAGTTACTATTCTATGTTGCTGTTCCATATGATCTTTGAGATGTTTATACATCTTTTTAAGGTTTTTGCAAAATAATTCACATATTTTATTTTATTTGAACCTCACAAACCCTGTGGAGAGTTATGGGTTTTTGTAGAGAGTTACAAGTTTCTGTGGAGAGTTACAGGTAGTGTTACCCCCACTTTAAGATGCAGAAACTGAGATATAAAAAGTTTAAGTAACCTACTTGCCCATCATGATATCAGTGATAGGTGTCAGAGGCAGGAGGAATAAAGTCCAAGACTTCAGTACTTCAGGTCCATTCCGCTAGCCACTATACCAAACTACCTCTCATGTTACTCAATGCTATTCCATTTTATCAATACAATAAACATTTATAAAGCACCTACTATGTAGCAGATATAGTTCTAAACATTAAAGACACAAATAAGAAAAAGAAAGACAATCCTTGGCCTCAAGGAACTTACCACTCAATGAGGGCAGAGGAGAAACACTATGTCTTTGGGATTACCAAAGTACCAAGGATATAGCAAACTAAGTGGTTCCAAATTATCCTTGTCTTATGCAGTTCAAGCTCCAAGAGATTTTGACATTTTTTCCTTAGTGATTATTGTAAATCATCTATGTTTTCTTATTAATATTAACCATGACCAGTGGTATGAATTGAGACAAATAGAAAGACATGGACTGTTGCCCATCAACAAATTTCTACTTCACTCTCTTCATCATTCTTGGATTACCCATATTTTAATTGCTTAATTACAATGTGAGAGGCAGTATTTTCTTAAAAACCTTTGTAAATCTTCCTGTGCCCTATATGAAGTAGGCACTTACTTAATAAATGTCTTTGGAATGTAAAGATTTAAGGATTACTTTTAATCTATTAAATGGAAATAAGAAATATCCTTGGGCAAGGTGATACTTGACCTGTTACAAGTCATTTGAAATCTAATAAATGTGAATGAGTTAATGAGACCCTTTCCCAGAAAAAGTTAAAAATGGCTTTCGTTACCTGGTAGTCAGAGTGTATAAAAGCTGTATAAAAAAATTTCTCCATCTTCATTCTTTTTTGCCTAGGATCAGCCATATAGATAGACCCTTCCCCCTTCTTAGGGAGGTTTTTCTAAGGTTGTTTACATTTGGAGCTCTAATGGTAGCACCCTTTGCCTTGATCCCATGGCAGATTGGTTGAGATATTCACTTTGAGAAGCTTATTCTATGTGTGTTTTTAGGGCAGATTAGTAGCTTGATTAAGTGATTGCATTAACCCTGCCCATTATGATACCTTGGAGATGAAATCAAACTGACACTATGCTCAACAGAAACATTTCCAGGTAATGTAATTTAATCCCAGGTTCTCTGTCCTCCATAAAAGAGACACACCCTACCTCAGAAAAAAATAGCCTTCAAAATATGCATTGTCTCATTCCTGCAGCAAGGTTTAACCTCCCATATTTCATTCTTCCCTGGCTTTATATATATGGTGTAATGACTATGATGAATCAGCTATCCCAAGGGGTCCATATAAGCCTTATTCCATAGCCTAATCTTATTTTTAGGAAGGATTCTCCATAGAATACACAAGGAAACCATCCTGGGGGATGAGGAATTACAATACTTCCACAGCATGAAGACTTCACTGGACTTTTTCATAGACCTTTATTCTCTATTGCCTCCAATCCATAGTATCATAGAGCTATAAATTAATTTCAGCTCTATTAATTCTTCTTGCACTCCTTAAATATACCACTTATAAGGACAGCCTGAATATAAGCAGAAGTGCCATTGTCTTCTTTTGACAGTGGAGCCACACCACCATTATTCAGTTGCTCTGTCTCTTCTATAGTGCTAACATCTAATATCCAAAACTCATTCCACCTCCATTCAGATGACAAATTGCTTTAGTAGGTAGAACAGTCTTAATAACGTTCAAAAAACACTTGGTTGTAATCATATTTCAAAGTATGAGATTTCCTATAGTCATGCCATCTGGCTACCCTTCTATTGACTACCCCTAAGCAAGGTGGCAGGAGATAATGATGACTACAGTCAATTAGTTAGAAGTTGAAACTCATTCAAAAAAAATGGAGGGAAGCCCAGCTTACTCTTACCTAACTCTAATAAAGCAGTTTTGACTAAATACAAAATCATGTAATTTTTGTCCATTAAGACCCACTATTGAGAACCATATGTACCACTTTATTCCTTGCCAAACTAGTAGCTCTCATTGAGTAAACAATCAAGAATGGCAAGCAAATTCTATGTGCTTTTAGTCTTAAATCATTTTCAACACTTTTAGAGGTTTTAGTTTGCTGTTCCCTAAAAACAGTTTCCAGCTTTGCTGTATACTCTAAATGAATTCATTGAGCCAACCAATCAGTCAGTGAATGTTTCTCAAGGTCCTTTGTATATGACACTATGGTAGGTCATGGGGAAATATGTTGTAACATTCAAATTAAACATGGTCTTTGCCTCAGAGTTTGCTTGAATTCAGAGAAGAAAAAATTGGGGACAGAGGGAAAGGGAAATAAAATGCAAACATATATAACTACAATTTTTAATATTACTTGAGACAGGCAACAGTGAGTTGCAAATCAAAGTATTGAATGGGATCTAAGAGCAAAACCATTAACAGAGGAAGATCAGAGAAGGCTTCAGGGTGTAGGTGGTACTTAAGATGTACTTTAGAAGATTGGGGGGAATTCAGTAGGTCCAGAGAGAGAGTGGAAAAAGAAGAGAAATTTCAAAGCATCATCAGCCCCATCCTCACTAGACAGCTTCATCAGTGATCTATATTTTGCCCATCATAGTGACTGTTATCAGAAAAAAATAACTTACACCTGACAGAATGAATGTACATACCAAACCAAAAAAAAATTAATATAAACTGTATAGTCATTCAGCTGCTCACTAAAGCACTCTATTTCTTTAAAACAATTTCATTGGGTTTTCCTGGGCAGGGGCAATGGTAGATGTTATTGGAAATATTACTGTGAGGTTCCTCTCTTTTTTCTACTAAGCCCCAAACCTCATCCTCAGGGATATAGTCTATAGAAACAAATGTGATATGGATAAAAATCAGCTGGAATCAAAAAATCAAAGATCTGGACTTGCAAGGTACCTCAGGGTCCATCTAATCTAGCCTCCTCATTTTATAGATAAAGAACTGAAACAAAGGGAGATTAAATGAGTTGCCTAAGGTTAGGAATCAACTAATAATGTTTAAATTAAAAATTAAATCTTAAATTCCAGGATGATCTGGAATGAAATTTTTAGATTATTCAATGGAAGCACTTATGGTGGGAGTAAATTATCCCATACATTTTTTTGACTTGAATATAGTAATTATCATAAAAGGCATCATAGAAAACATACATGACTAGGAAAGGACACAAGCTGATCTTATAGAGACAGCAAGAAATCACAGATGGACAGTCTTAGTATTTTGCTGATATTCCCAAAATACTCAGAGATCTAGACTCTATAGCAATAGCTCTCCAGAGCATTGAGTATATCTTCTGTGGAAGATTTATGGAATGCTTGGGTAAGAATTGCAAAGGATAAAGAGACACAGATAGGTTAAATCAGGACTTGTGAAGAGAGTTTCCATTTTGATCAAAATGGTCTATCAAAGCATGGGAATATTAAGAGACTCCTACTTTGCCCCCATTAAATGGACCTAGCTAGTCTTTATACTTTATCCATATTATCCAGCACATTGCCCAATGGCCTAGAAATTATTGCTTTTTCATGACCACTCAGTTATTTTGATATGAATCAATTCAATTTGATGTGACGGCTTAATGCAATAGTTTCTTGTGCTCCCAGACATCCCTCACATCTGAATAAGTGGTCTTGAAGAGTTCACTGAAATGGCCATTTTCCCCTTTTGTGGAGTTGCAAATATCACAAACAGTTTCATCTGAACAGACAGATGATGACAAGATAAATAAACATTCAGCTGTTTTTACATTCACCCTTTTATGTTTTTGATAAAATATTCCAACTAGAAAGCATTAGTGCTAAAAGGAAAGTATGTCCTTATTTTGATATCTAAAGTGAAGAAAGTCCTTGTACAATTCATATAATTCTTGAATTTTAAGATAATCAAATCCTGAAATTAATTTTGAAACCTGCCATTGCTGATTTATTCAGGGAGAGTCAACTTAACGTCTTGGCTTTCAAGTTTGGGGGGATAATAAGGTGGTACAGTGATACTGGAAGAAGTCAGAAAGACCTGAATTCACATCCCAATTCAAACACTTATTAGTTGTTTCCCCTCTTCTGTGTCAGTTCCCTCAACTATAAAGTAAGGGAATGGATGCAATAAAGTACATAATATATCTTAATAGGGTTTTTTCCTCTACAATGATGACAGGGAAAATCTAGACATTAATTCACATTAGTATATTTTAAGTTTTGCAAAATGCTGTATTCATCCCACCCCTTATATATAAAGTAGGAGATACAGTTTTTGTTATCTCCATTTGCAGATGAGAAAACTGAAGTTTATAGTGAGCAAGATTAAAAATGGATATAGATGACACATATATGTTTACTCTATTCTTTATAATGTTTCAACAAATCTGTTTTTACTAGTTCTGGAAGAATTTAAATTGCTTCATTCCATTCTCTCTACAGAGAGAAGGAAAAGGTATCACTTTCTCTTTGATATATAGATACCACTCACAATGCCCTTCAGATATTTTGGTGAAAAGCAAATGTCTTGCCCATATCTCAGAATCACAGAGTTTTGGAATTGAAGAGACCTCCTATGCTGATCTTCCCAAAAGAATAACTTTATCCAACTTGATAAGTGATCATCTAGTCTTTAGATGAAGACCTCTTTTAAGAGGAAATCACTTTTTCCTGGAGCATCCCATTCCTCTTGATTAGGGTTCTAACTATCAAGGAGGATTTTGAAGGGGTTTTGTTTTTGTTTTTTACTTACTCCAGTGCTATATCAAGGTTAAATATGTCTCTTTGCACCTTCACCTACTGATCCTACATAACTGTGTCTTCTGGAGCCAAACAGTGTGCCTCTTCAGGAAAAGATTTAGGGGATCCTGACAACATTGTTCAAATACAATAAAATGCATAATAGTTCAGTGGGTCAATAATAAGCATTAACAAATCTTTTCATTTGAGTTTGTTTTTGCTATCACATATATGAGCATTTCTGGGTTTCTATCTCTCCTGGAGGAAAATCTAACTAACCCATGGCATCGCTGAAGTTTTTATTGCAGCAAATGGTTCTGTCTTTTTCTTATCTCATTCTGTAAGCTAGATAAGATGTACTTTTTTTCTCTACTCACTTCCCTCTTCCTTGAGCCCCCAAAGTCATAGCCAAATTATGAAGTCAACAAAATGACAGACCTCTTTTTTTTTAAATGACAGACTTCTGAAGAAAACTGATGACTCAAAACCCTACAAAAGGTTTCAGAACACACCCTTTGAACTTTTTGAAAAATGATCAAATCAGTGTAATTTAAGCATTTCTCTTTTAAAGTCTCATAGAGAGATCTGGAAGCTTGGGAATAAGAATTCATGGGTGATTTCACAGGCTGTAAACATGGATGTAGGGACCGCTGTGACATCTAGTGTTTCCTTCCTGGAAATATTAGCTTTATGGATCTGAGCTTCACATGAGATCAAGCATCCTTACCAGAGGAAGGGCAAGAGCTGTAAATGGTCAACTTGGGTTAACTAATAACAATAAGCAAATTTGAAGAGACTGATCACACCTTGATCTGGATTACAACACTGTAATAAAGAATTGGGTGAGTTGAGGAAGATAGTGAGTCAGGATGAGGTGGACCAAACTTAATTATCATAGGATGCTAGATTTAAAGATGGAAGGGAACTTAGATACAGAAAAGTTAAATGAGTTGACCAGAGTCAAGAGAGCCACAAGTGGAATAAAGAACTGCTCAAATAACATGAATTCAGAGGTACAGCTCATTGATTATAAAGCTATTCTTCTGACTGATAGCTAATACCTGTAATTCATGTCTTCATTCATGAAATAATCGAACCAGAGATTCAGAACTAAAAAGACTTTAGAAGTTATTCAGTTACACCTGTTTATTTCATAGTTACGTCAATTGAGGTGCAGAGTTACAAAGGTAGTGAATGTCCCAGGTAGAATTTGACCTTCATGGTAGGAGGACTTGGGATTGTATTGTGCTTCCAATACTTACTAATACCCATGTGATAATGATCAGGTAACTTTTCTTGACTAATTCCAAATTTCTTTTCTATACGATTAGAACAGTTCACAAATCCACCAGGAGAATATCTTATTCAAAGCTGTATTTTTCCTTTTTTCTTTCCTAGTCATCTTAGGCAATGAAATTTTTTTGAATTTCATAGTGCATTTCTGCTTTTTTACAAGTCTCTTTGACTTCTATAAGGTGGAAATTTTTAAGCAAAAAGTTTCAATTTGGCTCCCCTCCGATCAAAATATAAGTAAATCTAAAATAGTTCAGAACATTGCAAACTAATAAATATCTTATCACAAATATTTCATGATCATAGCTACTATTTCATGAAAAATTCACTTTTTCCCTTAGCCTTCATAGACCATACTCAGGGTTGACATACAGAAAATTGATAATATGTGAAAAATAATATCCTCAAGGAAGTACTCTTTGTGACAGACACCATGTCTTATATTAAAACATTTCAGGTTTGGGGGCAGCTAGGTGGCGCAGTGGATAGAGCACCAGCCCTGGAGTCAGGAGTACCTGAGTTCAAATCCGGCCTCAGACACTTAATAATTACCTAGTTGTGTGGCCTTGGGCAAGCCACTTAACCCCATTGCATTGCAAAAACATAAAAAAAAAACATTTCAGATTTGTTCTAGCGCCTATAGAGTTAAGAGAATCAAATTTAGTCTAGCTATTTCAATGGAATTAATGTCTCAACATCTCTTTGAAAGGAGCCAACTGTACCATGTCATACTCTGCTTTCTGACATATCTTGCTTAGTGAATGTGACTCTGTAATAGTGGGAGCTTTGGCCATTTTGTTGTTTAGTTGTTTCAATCATGTCCAACTATGTGACCTCATATGGGGTTTTCTTGGCAGAGATACTGAAATGGTTTACCCTTTCCTTCTCTAACTCATTTTACATATGAGGAAACTGAGGCAAACACAGTTAAGTGATTTGCCCATGGTCACACAACTTGTAGCTGTGGCTGGATTTGAAATCAGATCTTCCTGATTGGAGACTCCATCTACTGTGTTATCTTGCTGCTCAAATTTTCCATAAATGAGTTCCCATTGCTGTTTAAACAAGATAGCAATCATTACCCTATGATGTTTTACCCTTGCTGATGAGATAAATATCCACAATTTTGTATTGAGAAAAGAATAGGGACTCTCTGTAAATCACTTAAGGCAAAAGCAATAAAGTTTGCACATTTTAAAGGCCTTTCAGTGACATTTCCTTAAATCTATGTTCTGTCTTTCATTTTATGAATATGTTGGAAAGGTCATTGGGCTATGGTGAACCTGGCCACCCACATTAACATAAGAAATTATCCAAATATGAATAGTTTTTCCCCCCCTGTTGGTTACAGCTGCTTGTAATTAACCTTAGCATATGTAACCCAAATTTATGTCTCCATCAGTTCAATTCTCCCATATCAATAGGAGTTTTTACCCACAGAGGGAAGGGAGACAATGATCTGTATGTTTTTACAACAAACTCTTCTCTTTGTTTCAGTTAAATAAAATAGCACTGTGAAAAGTAACTCCCTGTGACAGATATTCCGCATGGGGCGGGGGTGAAATTCTTAGTGTAATGAAAAAAGAGCTTCATAAGGAAACTTAGCTGTGAATGTGAAGTCTAACCTATAGTGGGTAAATTCTAAAAACTCATAAACATGCAGTGTCAAGAGACATGTGAATTATCATAGGAAACTAGAGTTTTTCACGCATGCATTATTTAGGTTGGAAATTAGCCATGAGAGGAAAATAAGGAGAAATGGTCAAATATTAACTAAGACCCTAGAAGGTGCCAAGCAATTTGCTAAGTATTAGAGATGCAAAGAAGGGAAAAAGACAGTTCCCTTTTCTCAGCTCTCACTGTCTAATAGACAAGAAAACAAGGAAATTAATGTACAAAAAAAAGCTACATACAGGATAATTTGGAACTACTCAACAGAGGGGAGGCACTGGAATTAAGAGGGATTATAAATGGTGGGATTTTATTTGGGATTTTGGAGTATACCAAGGAAACTAGGAGGCAGATATGAAGAGGGAACACAATTGAGGCAAAGGACACAGTCAGTGAAAATGCCCTAGAGCTGTCAATGGATAAGCCAACCATCCATTCTGGCCAGGATTTTGTGACCTATTGAATCATTTCATATTTAATCCTATGCAGTCTCAAGAGCAAATGGATTTGGCATCAGGGAACTAGATGTTTCTCACTGCTTATGTGACATTGGGAAATCACTTTGAATACCTGAGCTTCAGTTTTCACCTATAAAATAGGAGTTGTACTAGATGCTCCCTATGACCCCTTCCAACTCTGTGATCTTAGGTCATATGGCAATTTAAATTAAATTTAAATTTAATAAATAAGAATTGCTGGACTTGTCTGATTATTTGAAGTAACTGAATTATAATTGTTAGATGATTGTTTAGAACTCAGCTCATATGAAAAAATGATAAGTGGTTCAGAGGGTAGGTGATTCAGTGGTATCTGGATACAGCTATAGATGATATGAAAAGATAAGTTTACTACTGATATTTAGGACATACAATTTATTGCCTTAAAAAAAATTTAATAAACATTGGCTGAACTCAAGTGATAGAGTTCCAGGTTATAAACTTGATTTCATTTCCTGTTCCAGGAGCCTACAATGAAGTCCTAGATCAATAGATAAGAGCAATTTCCTTTTAGTCACAGTCTTATCACTGATCTTCTGGTTCCTAATGGGTTACTACCAGCATTTAAGAAGGAAGAATAAGTGGTGCAGTGAATAGAACACTGATCTTGAAGTCAGGGATACCCATGTTCCTGAGTGCAAATTCAGCCTCAGATACTTACTAGCTAGGTGACCCTGGGCAAGTCACTTAAACCTGTTTACCTCAGTTTTCTCAACTTAAAACAACCTAGAGAAGGAAATGGTAAACCATTCCATTATCTTTGCCAAGAAAACCCCAAATGATTCACAGAGTTGGGTGTGATTGAAAATAACTGAATTACAATGATTTTAGTTTAGCTGCTTAAATTTCAGAGGTACAGATATTTCTATGAGAGAAAAAAATTAGGGTATGGATAATGTTAACTTTAAAGTTAGATAGATCTAGCTTCTAGTCTTGCCTCTTTAGTTCTTGGCAAATCATTTAACTCCTTAGAGATCTCAACCAACACATTTAGTTGTCAATTTATTCCTTCACCAGAAATTCCCTACTGGTTCAATCCTGTAGACTCTTTCTGCAACATGCTTTTCTCAAAAAGTATTTACCAAAAAAAAAAAAAAAATCATCCTGCTAGTAACCTGATACCAAGACCCTCCAAACTGAACTAAACTGATCCCTAGGTTCTCAAAACCTTTCCTAATTGGTCAGACCTAAATAGCTCGCTACAATAAACTGCAAAAGCCCAGGGTCACTTATTATCAAGAATGAGGCATTACAGTAATGCATTCCTTTAAGTATTACCAATATGAATTCCTTAATATAAATTTTCACTCTCTTCTTCCTATTGACATAAATTGCCACTCTAAAATAAGATCTTTCATGAAACCAGTTTCCTCCTTCACTCTGTATTTAGAAGCCTCTGTTTTATAACAATTTTCCATCCCCCAAATAGATACTTGGTTAAATTAGGATTAGTGCATCTCTTTACTATAGTGAAAACAATAGGCAACAAGAAACTGAACTTTGCATTATTTAAGATCATAAAAATTAGAGTAGGAAGAAACATCAGAGGCCAATGTCATACATCCCTCTTATTTTAATTGAGCCTTGCCCAGGTTCCAAGGGTAAACCTCAGAAATGAGATCTGAAACTGGGTCCTGCCTAACCAAGTATCTTGCCCCTAGTGAAAGCTTTAAAAATAATCCTTAAAAAACTTGTTGGATTGGATCTCTAAAAATTGTATATTGAATGACATACAAGATAATGAATGCCTTTCTGGAGATGTTTCTTTGATTGACATTGAAATTCAAAGAGATTGTAGATAATATGGACATTGAAGCATGCAATTAAATTTAACAGAAATGTGAGCAATCCACCTTCTAACTTTGCCCTCAACCTGTGCTGTGTATTTTAGAAGGAAAAGCAGCAGGCAAATGACTTTGTATCTTTGTAACTCATTTGTCCCATTTCTATTCTTCCATATAAAGCTGCATTTCTGATAGGTAAGGCACGATTTGGTTAGGCACGAAAATGTAGTTCACTTTCTTTCAGGAACAGGAAAAGGGAGGAGACAGTTGAGTTGAGTTGAGGGTGAAGGGTGATGTTTTTCCAGAATACAAATAGCAATGTCTAGAGCATCTTGTGAAGCTAATTAAGCAGGGTGTATCTAACTCCCTTCAAAGCTTACTCCTGAAAGAAGCCTACCCTTAAATGACAAAAAAGAAAAAAAAATGGTCCAAAAACAGCGCATATAATAGTTGGCATTCCACTCTCACAGATGTGAAATACCATCTTCTGAAATGCAAACTTTTTGAAACTTTCTACTTTTGTAAAGTACTAATGAGGGCTTAAGAAAGGTGTGTATTTGTGTTTGTGTGTGTGTGTGTGTGTGTGTGTGTGTGTGTGTGTGTGTGTGTGTGTGTGTGAGAGAGAGAGAGAGAGAGAGAGAGAGAGAGAGAGAGAGAGAATCAGGGAACTATTCATATTTCTTTATTCAAATGATAGTATTGAAAGTATTTTACTATTTGTGTCTTTTGTCATTTAGACCATGTGATAAGGATATGTTGTCTTTGGTATCTAGTATTTGTATTCTACAAATAAATAATATGGACATGAGTTCTTTTGTAGCATTCATCTTCCTTCATATGGAATCAATTTTGGTATTATACAAACATTGATCTCTTCCTTCAAAAGTCAAGGAAAAAGTAACATGTCATCTTAGTTATTATTTGTTTCTCTATTAGGATTTTTATTTAACATCACTTGACTCCTTCTCTTTCCCAATTTCTAGAAACAGCTGAAGCCTGTCTTGTGACATCTTGGATAGAAATTTAAAATTAAGTATAGTGATTTCTTCCTCTTCAACTTACAAGAGTGTTTTTACTTCTTTTATATCCAGAACCTGTGGGAATGCTACTAACTTAGGGCATAGTAGATTCATTCAGAGGTCAAATTGAAAGAACAGATGGGGTCAAATTTCATATACATACATACACACACACAAACACACACACATCACATACATATACACACACTCACAATTAAGAAATATATCTTCAGGAAGCAACCACTGTTGACCTCATACCATTGACTGCCTTTGGCTACTCTTGTTTCCGTCTTTCTATCCCCCAGTTCCTTCTTGACTTTGGTTTGTCTTCTGTTTAAGTCATCAGTGCCTGCATTTTTAAATCGTCTTTTCTTTATAGTTCTAGATAGAAGCACATGTGGTAATGTGACTAAAGTAAGATGGCATTCCCTGGACAACTGTGGGAGTAATTTCTTTTTAAAAACTTAAAAGATAAAATTGCCAGGTGTGGGGGAGGAAATGTGATGGATGAAGAATATTATAAAAAAGTGAATTTTAAGCCTACACTTAAGAACATTTCCTTCCTAAGGGATCTTCTTAAAGCACTTTACCATTTAGAACACCTAGATCTTACTCCCCCACACCTGAAATGTAGCCATTTTGGAATCAACCTGGTTTCATGCAAGACTAGTCTTCTTGTACACTGGGGCAAAAGCAATAATTTTTATTGCTCAATTGAGTCTTTAAAACGGGTAGGCATTGAAAGGTGAAACAATAGATCATGGAGATCCAATAAATCTGAATGAAAGGATTTCAAGAGATGATTTTTATCTTTGTTTTGAATTTATGAATTATAGCAGTTTTCTTAACTCATTTGGAAAACAAGGATAAACTTGATTAAGTTTTAGCATTCTTTTCTCATTTTGTCATGTTTTTCTTGATTTCTTTGCATTTTTTACCTGTATCTGCCCCCCCAAAAAGGAAATAATAGGTTTTAATACATTCTTACCATTTGAATGCCACTATTCCTCTCCAGAGAGAGGTAGCCTCATTACTAAGTTAGTTTCCACCAAAATTACTATGGTGAATGGTTTTAACTGTTGATGTCAAAGCCCTGAAACTTTTCACACCCTTGCTCAGTATGTGAGATATTCACAGAGGGAAAGGGAGCTGTGTCAAATCTGATGTTGATATTATAGGTCACCACACCTGAACTTAGAGACAATTGTTTCATGGACAGAGAGGCATCAAACACAAGTTTCAGTATTGTCTAATTCACTTCATAAGGTCATAATGTTAATGTTTCTTCTGTTTTTTATAAGTACTTTTTTTTCCTTAAAGAGTTCATTGTATATTCCTATACATTTTTAAAGAATGAAAGCTTCAATGATGGGCTATGAATTGGATCATAAGATCTAAAGCTGGGAGGGGCCTCAGTGGCCATCCAGTCCATAGCCCTCATTTCTGCAGTTGGGCAAATTGAAACAAGAACACAAAGGTATTAAATATCAAAAAGAAAGTCAGTGATCCTTCCACTATACCATATTACTATTGATAGTCTTTCTTTGTTGACCTTGGAATGAGAACTGATTCAGACACTTCCCCTTTCTGGACCTCACTTTCCTCTTCTGTAAAATGGTTGGATTAAATGACCTCTAAGTTCTCTTCCAGCTTTAAATATATAATACTAGGATCCTATAAATTGCTCCACCTCCCTAACATGCATCTATAAAATGAGAGGATTTGATCATATTCCATTCCAGAGATAAAACTATGATCTTAGTCACTTTTAGTTTTCAATTATGAACAAATTTCAGGATAAGAACTTCTCCTTTAACCAAAGCAAACCAATTTAATGTTCTCACTAAGATTGTACTCATTATAAATTGCATATTTTCTGCCTTTCAGACAACATTCCTTTAGTAGTTGGTATATATTGGTAGCAACATACTTTCAATTTTAGTAACTGTTTGCTTATCCGGAATTCACTTGGCTGCTATGTACTAATTCAGAGCATTTAAAGGGGGGCGGGGACTAAAAAACCCATCTGAGGTTATAAAGTTTTACTCTAGCAAAGTATATATTAAATTATGAACATATTGGCATCTAAAATGATAAAAATTGTAAACATTTGGAGCCTTCAATATTAAGTTTTAGTTGACTAACATATAAACTGGTCTAAGACACCTCCTTTCCCTAACATGGTCAAATTATCAGGAATTTGATATTGGAATTTTCTTATTTTGTTATGGATTCTTGCTGGATTTTTTCCTTTTTTGATCTTCATTCAGTCAGATCCTTTTTAGGAGTTATGTCAACTTTTATGATAACCTATGTATCATATAAAGAATATATGTCTGAATATGGAATCTATTTGTAGCTTATCAAATAAAAGAGTTAATATTTTAAAATGTTTTATGCATCAGTGGGACTAGATAGTCATTTTTGTCTCTTCCTAGTTGATATTCAGTGATTTGGGAATATTCTTCCAGACCAGTTCTCTTACTGAAGGTGTCTGAAGGGTGGGTACCAGCATGTTTGCATCATTAAATAGATGTTTTGAGCTTTGGATGGACAGATAACTACAGAGGTGGAGGGCTATAAAAGAGGAGAGTGAATGTGTTGTTTATTTTATAATCATTAAAATGTTCTGTTGCAAGAGCAACCAAAAATTAGCTTGAGTTCTTGGTTCAGTGAATCATGTTAAAAACATTTAGGCTGTTGTTGGTAGGCCTATTAATAAAATGAAGAGAAAGAAATCATTACCTCATCTAGATCAGAATGTTGTTCAATGGAGTTTAGGGCCATCAGTCAATTAGGTTTAATTCAAACACTTCCCCCAATAAAAGAAATTACAGGTATGCAGTTTTTTACTTTTCCTACTTCTCCTCCCACAAAAACATCTTTGAAATAAATGGCAGCAGTGATGGAAATCATGGGCCAGTGCTTCTCCAAGTACATAAACATTCATTGAGAAAGTCAGTCTGGGTGGAGTCACAGCTGTTATTCCAAGGCCCCAAAAAAGGACTTTGCCTTCAAAGCCTTGAGTAGGAAGGAAGTTGTGAAAACTGTTGCCTTGGAATGAACTTCAGACTTGAGAAGGAAGGATGAACCACTCAAAACAAGGTAATCTCACTTTTCCCTAGCCTCACCTCTTCCTACTAGGTACTCGGCATTCATGTGTAGTTGCCAGTTTTAGCTTACTAGAAAAATAAGCCATTACAAGATCATCATACCAAAGATCCCATCTATAGCTAGCATTTCTTTGTAATCAAACACCTGAACTTCAAGTCCTGAAGATCGAGTTTCAAATCCTGTCTTAGACCCCAATAGTAGCTATGTGATCCTGGGAAAATCACTTGAGAACCCTAAGTTGGAACTGATAAAATAAAGGATTTGGCCTCAATGACCTCCAACATCCCTTCTAGCTCAATGTCCATGATTCTATGATACTCTTACCTCATGTAAACATTTATTTCTTTTTACTCTTTGGGTGACATCCAAATTTCAGAAAACGTTAGGAGCTAATTTAAGACTCCCAAATTTTTGGGGAGGTGCTTCTATTATCATGCTTCTGTTAGATAATAAAACTCAGGAGTTGCAATAGCAACATTAATGATAGCCAACATTCATATAATGTTCCATATGTATCATATCACTCAAAACAACTCTGGGAAGTAAGAACTAAAGTTTAATTATCCCCATTTTTAAAAGGAACAAACTGTGATTAAGAAAGTTGTGGTCTAACCAAGGTCACAATGCTAACAATTAACATTTGAATTCAGGTCTTTTTGATCCTAATTCTAGCATTGTACCAACTAGGTTCAAATGCCATAGAGCCTGATTTTCAAGTTTTTGCCTAAGGTACCCAAATTCCTTGTAGTAGTTCTGATTTCTACAAAACATGCTATAATATGAAGACTTTTCCCCAGAGTTTTTCCCAGAATTTTTGAAGTATTTTCAGTTAATAGGAGAGTGTATCAAGGACACATGACAATATCTGTCTTTAGCCAACTAAAAATACATTACTGTGAATAATGTATGTAAAGCATTTTGCAAATCTTAAATCCTTTAGAAGATATTAGAACAATACTGTGTTAACTCTGTTAATCTGAAAATAACCATGAAAGTAGGAAAATAAAATATGATATCCTCAAAATATACAAGGAACAAATTCATCTGTGATTAGTGTAAAGCATTTCTTATTTAAGGGAACAAAAGAATCAGGGAATTTCAGGGTTAGAAAGAAATTCTAGGTCATCTTGGCTGGCCCACTCCTGAAAAAGAATCCCTTCTATAACTCACCCAACAAATAGTGACCTAACTTTTGCTTGAAAATCTCCAATTGTAAACAATCCACTAATTCCTAAGGGAGCCCATTCCATTTTTGGAAGTAGCTCTTTATAGCAGACCTGAATGTGCTCCTAGTCAACTTCTACTCCTTGTGTTTAGTTCTAGTCTGAAAATCCAGAAAAGAGCCCAGAAGAGAAGTCAAATCCCTCTTCCATAGGACAGCCCATCAGATACTTTAGGAGTATAAGTAGATCCTCCCTGAGTCTTTTCTTTTCTGGCTAAACATTCCCAGTTCCTTTAACTATTTCTGATAAGATTTATTTTTCCTAATCTTCTTACCATGTTTTCTAGACACACTTCAGTTTTTCAGTGTCTTTTATAAGATGCAGTACCTATAACCAAACACAATACCTTTACCAGGACTTAACACTTGCCTACTGGGAAAGAGGTTCAATAAAGGCCAATGTCATTTCAAAGCTAGAGGCTCTCTCCCCAGTGCATTTCAAATTGATTTAATCTAAAAGGAAAAAAAAAAGCTATTATAGCCCAGCATCCTTGTGAGATGAACCAGAAAAATACCTCTTCCAAGAGAGAATATTTCCCTTGAGGGGATTTATTTTGAGTAATTTCATCTATGAGGAGAGGAATTTCATCTATGGGGAAAGACTGTATCAAAGCAAAGTATATGGTCAAACCAGCAAGCAAGAATATTTTAAAATTCTAAAATAGACAAATACCATCATGTTATGTACCTCAAGTGAGAGTCCTCATTGAATTTTCAGGAAGAAAATGCAGATTTATTTTTTCAAAGATGTTGCTGTAGTTGTGTTTTGGGGGGAGGGGAAAGGTTTGTCTAAGAGTACATCTGTGAATTGTCACAAGCAAGGTATAATCAAAGTGTTTTACTGACTAAAACTGAGACATACAGAATAAAAACTTTGAACTTTGACTGAAGCATCTTGGTTATCAGTGCTCTTGGGCACATAACTACTTGAATAGTTTTCACGTTCCAAAATCCAACTGTTATATTCTTTCTCTTATCTGGATACTAGGTAGCTCAGTGGATGGCCTGGAGTCAGGAAAATCTGAGTTCAAATGAAGCCATCCACATTTAAGTCACTTAACCTCAGTTTCCTTAAGTGTAAAAGAGCACTTACCTCCTTTGAATTACTGTGAGCAATGTATGTAAAGCATTTTGCAAATCTTAAAGTGCTATATAAATGCTAGCTAATATTATTATTATGAATATAGATTGATCAGTTTAGGAGTCATTGAAGATTTCTAATCTGGAAGCTTAGGACAAAGGAGATAATATGTGTAAGTGCTTAAAACAGCTTTTGGCACTCATTAGACATTATTTAATTGCTAACTATTTAATTGAAACCAAGATTATCATCACCAACACCCTCATCACCATCACCATCATCATTGCTATCACCATCACCATCTAATTGAAATAAAACTGTCAGAATCACAAATTGAATCTCTAGTTATGTGGTCTGAATTGTTAGATTGACAAGGATGGATTTTCAGTGTTGGGAAATCCAATCTAAAAAATTTGGGCATGTTCACCTATCTGAGAAGTTATTTTAATTGTAATAAAGTATTTCTTCTATTTTGATAAAACTGAGAAAGATTTGGAGAGTAAATGTTTTCTATCTTTACCATGCAATGTGATTTAATCTGTACAGCAAGGGTCTGAAATTCAGAGCTGGAAGAAACTATAGAAATCATCTAATCTTAGCCCTCATTTTACAGATGAGGACCTGAGGTATAGCAGAATAAGTGACTTGCCCAAAGTCACATAGGAAGTCTATGATGGCAAGATCTGGACTCGGGATTGTACCAAGTTATCTTTTTTCAAGTTATCTTGAACCAGATAAGAATGAAGAAGATTCAGGTTGGAAGAAAGCAATGTTCTTAAATATTCTCATTTATTTTGGAGGATTCTTTTTTACTACAGAACTCTTGACTTGGTGATTAATTTTCCAAGGGATCTTGAGCAAGTCTATCAACTTCTCTTTGCCATAGTTTATATAAGGGAAATTAGAAAGTGCAAAATTTTTGAATAAAAACAGTTTGAGAACCTGAACAAATTTGAGTAGAACAATTTTGCAAGGTTCCAGGGACCTTTTAGGAACCCAAGTAGAAAAGAAATGTGAGCCAATGATTTTTGCTTTTATTCAAATGCATCAACTACCTACTAAAAGATAGAAAAGCAAGAGAATTCATGTAACTGAGGTTGCTGTATATGTGGGTGTGTTTAGCTGGGGGTGGAAATATAGCTTTTGCAGATTAAATCACTTTGTCTGGCAAGATAGAAAACATTTACCCTGCATGTAGTAGCATATACCATTCTTCAAAGCAAGTGTATGTAAAAAATATTTGGGAATTTCCTCTCCCTTACCTCTATATGTCTTCTTACTCATAAAAAAAAAGCTTTCAATTTATTTAGTAATAAGAACTATATGGGATATATGTAGTATATAGCCTTTCTGTACAAAGCAATTCTTCTCATAGCTAATTTTACATATGTCCTAAGAAGAAAGCTGCATGAAGGACACATTTTTCCAGTAATGAAAGTTACTGATTTTTTTCATTCAGTGCATATAATTCTCTTCTTTATTGAGATTAAAGCTTTGTGTTTAAAGTTGGCTTCCATTGTTAGGTGTACGGGGCCAGATATGGGCTTGGGTGCTCCTGGCTCCAGGGCTGGTGCTCTGTCCACTGTGCCACCTGGCCATACCTACAGTTATTACTATTATTTTTTTATTTTAATTTTAATTTTTTTCTCTCCCCTTTACTTTAACGCTCAAGCAAGTCTATATTTTATTTGGAGAGGAGGTATTTTGTTTACTCTTAAGCAAGAATATTTTATTAATGTATAAAAAAATTATTTGTACAAAATGAGAATAAATAAATATTAAATTAAAGTTGGCTTTCTAGTCAGACAGGTTCAAATTCTGACAACTAAAACATCCCTTTTCTGACTTGGTTGCTACAGTGACTAACAAAGACTGGTGGTGTTCTAGATAGTCATCAGAAGGTATCCTCATTCTTCATCCTTCCCAGCCTATATCTATTTTATTTGGTTCCAAATACATTACCATAATTAGAATAAAGGAGAGACCTAAATTATGGAAATTCTTAACAATTCTCCAAAAAAGAACTTTCTCATTAAAATATGAGATTTGTAGTATGGTAAAATGGAGCAAATACTGTCTCTGCAAAGAAAGGGTTTGGGTTTAAATCTTGCTTTTGATACTTGCCAGCTTTATGACTTTGATAATTTTTCTGAGCTTCAGTTTTCTCATCCTTAAAATGAGGACGATAAACTCCATGGACTTTAAGGTTCCTAAGTTACTCCAGAGCCCATCTTAGTCCAACATCCTCACTTTATAGGAATCTCAGGCATGCAGAAATGAAAATTTTAAAATGACATTCCTCTAAATCCTCAAACTGGCCACCATGAAATTTTACATGTACAATAAAATTTTAGAGCACAATAATAATTTCAGTTGCAAAGATAAAGTAACTATTTCTATAAGTACAGAAAGCTGTCCTTACACTTAACACCCTCATATAACTAGATTTTTTTCCTTTGGAAACTAAAAAACAGGGATGCCAATCAGTACCTTGCTCTTACAAGGTATATTGTGAGATGCCAATAAGGAAGGCACTCGTGAGTTAGAAGTAATACCTTGAGCTTGGAGTCAGAAGGTCCAGGTTCATGGTAAAGACCTATCCTTTGCTTTCTGTGTGACTTTAGACCACTTCAATTTGAATGGATTTTATTAATTTAGTACCTACCACACCAGGTCTGCTAGGTGCTTGGGTTATAAAGAATAAAATGAAAAAACCTTTGCCCTTTGGGGCTTTCTTTCAACCCACAATAGGTTGCTATAAGGCAGTAAAAATATTTTGGGTTCAGGGTTAGAGGATTACAATTCAATTCCAACCTCAAATATTAACTATTTGTGTGACTTTGGAAAAGTCCCTGAAGCTCTCTTGATTATAGTTCTTCATCCATAAAATGAAGGATTTGGATTGGATGGTCTTCAAGGATCCTTCCAGTTCTAAATTCATGTGTATTTAAGCATCATGTGTTTCTTATTTGATGTTTGTGTTTTCCTGGCAGAAGTTACATTATTATAATTATTATTATTATTATTTATTATACTTCATATTTCTGAGCTTCAGATTCTTCTTCTGTAAAGCAAAGGCCTTAGACTGTGTAACCCCTCTAATTTCAATACCATGAATCCAATAAATTATAGTGAAAACTGTAAATCCTTATAAAAACATTTTAAAAAATCACTATTTGTCTTCTGTCTTATTTTCTCTCTATTGGTCATTTTTTCTTTTGACTAAGTTAGGATTTGCTTGCAAACTTGCTTTGATGAGATAAACGACGTAGCTGATTTTTTGAAATTGTCTAGTAAGAACGTACTATTGTCTCTATCCATAGATGACAAATGTAAATATTTTACCAAGTGATGGTCATGAAGAAGGAAAAGACATGGAGAAAGGGAGTAAAAGGAAACATCAAACTGACACATTCCAAGGGATTCTTATTTAATCACAGAAACATACAAAGTTTTGGTCTATTCCATGGCAACCTAGTTATACACATTAAGCCAACAGCTTAAGTTGCATTGGGAAGGTAGGACTGGAGCCAAATAATGAGGACAAATGAGGAAGTGTCAATGTGAGCACTGGAATTCATGGCTGCAACAGTCCTCAAGGTCTGTATTTTAGGATAAACTTATCGTTGTCTTTGCCTTAAGGAGAAAGGCTCTTGGTGCTCTTGGATGCTCGCCAAGAAGGACCTGCCTTAGACTGAATTCCCATTTGTAGAAGTATTTAAATAGAATCCAGTGTGGTTAAAAAGGAAGAAGGCAGGGGATTTGTGAATCTGCTTGTTGAATCATAGGAAATCTAACTATAAGGAGGCAGGTATGGACTTGCATTTGGTCTGACATAGGTTCTCAGTTCCATTAAACATTTGAAACATTGAAGAACTCTAAAAATTTATTTTCAGAATTGAAACTGCATTTTAAATGCCGTATTGGAGAGCTGAAAAAATCCTTTGTATAATCTGTGCCTCTGTTTCCCAACTTTTAGCTATCTTTTGTAGAAACTGTGCAGATAATGGGGGTCTGGGCATGTCAATCCTGGCTTTTCCAGCTGATTTCCTTTTTAAATTTTCCATGGAATACCCAAAGGGTTTCATGAGTTGGTATAATTTTTTCAGAATCAGCATTAAGACTTCAAGTGCCCTCACAGGAAGGATTCTAAATATTTAACTTATATAAGGGCTTCCCTCCTGGGGTTATAATATGTTTTAAATGACACCTTAACATCTTCCAGGTATGTCATTCCATCATCATTCTCCATAATCTTTCTGCTAGTACAATTTAACAAAATCTGTAATCCATTCTCCACCCAAAAAGCCTTCTCCACCCTAGCATATTAGTGTCAAAAGGTATGCTTCATTCACTTCCCTAGTCTTTTTTTCAGAATAGGAGTTAGAACATATATTATTTCCTCCCTTTCTAAACTGAATTTAGCATTGTGTCTTACTTAAACAACATTAATATAAATTAGTAATCTGTCTTTATTATTGTCTAATTTAAAATTTTAGTCAGTACAATATGATGATACCAAAAAATGCAAATTACAACTAACACTTCAAATGGGGGGGGTTACTTATTTAATATGAAATTAGCTTTTGCCTTATTCAAAGTAGATATGTAAGAAAAATGATAGTTCAATTGTGTTATTCTTTGATAAAATATTTAATTGGAGGGAAATGCATATCATTTACTATTTTTATTTTCATTCATTCAACATACTTTTATTAAATGGTTATTGTATACAGAACACAGATAGGCTAGGATAAATATGACTAAGTTTAGATAGGATGCAGTGAGAACTTCATGGAGTATATAAGTCCTGAGAATAGTGAAGAACAGAATTCAAAATTATTTTTTAACTTTTCATTGTGCTCAATTCAGTCTCTTTACTTTTAGGAGACATCATGTTATTTTTTTTTTTATTATTTGAACTCTGATCTTGCTGCAGCAAAATGGTCTTAAATCTAGATTAAATGTCCCAGTGGAAACAGATGAGAACTCTTCATAAGCCACCTAGAAGAGTAAGACTTTTAAGTCTTAAAGAAAACTAAGGGTATTATTTTCTTTTTCTGTATATTGACCAGTTTGGTTTCCAACTATTTCAGTCTCTGGAGATCTCCAACACTCCCTTTTGGGAGATGACTCCTCAGTTTAGTCCATTTTACTGTCTGAAAATGAGTTCTTTAACTTCATGTAACTACTTCAGAATAGGAAAAGTCTTGAATCTATGTTCAGTGGTTTCTCTGTTTTAGTAGCTAAAGTAAAAAAATCATTACAAATCATGATTTCTTTTTTCCTTCTCATCCCCATTTGTGAAATCTGGGTACATTTAGCTCTTCAATTTTTGTGTCTTCCACAGAACTTCTATAATTTGTACTGAACACATTCAGATTTATAGTTGACTTGAGAGAATGAGAAATCTTGATTTCCTGATAAACCCAAGGTCTAGATTCATACCTATTGAACACAAAAGTGACTTTCTGGGATAACTGCTAATTGCCACCTGCCACCATCTAGCTACATAGTGCTTAGGCATCACCCAGTGAATGCTTAATAAATATCATTACCTATATCTCCTTGCAAAATCTCTCCATTTGCTGGTATTATCCTTCTGGTAGGGTGAAGGGTTTAAGCAGTTTAGTAAATGATTTTTTTTAAAGTTTGTGTCATTGCAGAATTAAGTTGTTTTCTTCAGTTTTATTCTGTAGTTAATGAAGTCATTCAATCACATCATCACATTATTGCAAGGATCAGAATGTATGTGGTTCCCACTAATGCAGTTAAGAAATCAGTCTGGAAGAGTGGGTTTTTTTTTTTTTTTTACTATTTTAGTCATGACTTCAATAAAACAGACTCTGCTCCTAGTCTAAATCCTGCCACTCACTTATGGAGTGACCTTCCGTAAAACTACTTTGCTTTGGGGCAGCTAGGTGGTGCAGTGGATAGAGCAATGGCCCTGGAGTCAGAGTACCTTAGTTCAAATCCGGCCTCAGACGCTTAATAATTATCTAGCTGTGTGGACTTGCACAAGTCACTTAACCCCATTGCCTTGCAAAAAAAACCCTACTTTGCTTCCTTGCACTTCAGTTTCCTCAACTATTTAATAAATAAAAAGTAATGGAATAGATGATCTCCTTCCAACTCCTCCCAAGGTCAAATACTATGAATGTATGAGCCCTCCTATTCAAAAACCCTATGATTCTAATTTCACACACATACACACACACACACACACACACACACACACACACATATATATATATACACATACACATACACATACACATACACATACACATACACATACATATCCATTTTTCCCATAAGGGTCAAGGATTCATTTCTCTGATTTTTTACTTTGGCTCAATAAAACTAAAAGAAAGAAAAGAGAGGTTTTCTATTGTTTTAGAAGAATTCTCTCTTTTTTTTGCAATCTCATCTGTCCATCAAGGTGAGGAAGGTATGGGATGAGTAAGTCTGAGTCACCTCCATTGGGGAAAGATGACTTCCTAGTTTCTGGAGAGCACATTTTCTCACATGAATATTGCTATTCATTATAATTAAGTCATACAGGACTCTAGGTAATTTCAAGGAAACTATGGCCTAGAGAGATATTAATATCACAGGGAAAGAGATTAGACTGGTGATTTCATTGGCACAGTGAATTCCTAGATGAAGAAACTCTCTGAGAAGCTTTAAAATTTTATTTACACATGATAACATAGAACTTGAAGTTCCACACCAAAGTTTTATTAATATATTATAGATTTGATGAGCTAACATAGGATATTGCATCCATAGAGACTTCATTGCCTCTATTGGAAAATACTTCTCAAGTTCCCAACAGCCACCTTAAAGACAAATTTCTGGGATATAGACTATTTATAAACTGAAGGGAAAGGAGGGATGTCTATGCTTGGATTGAATTTTCCGATTACAGGTAGCATTGAGGTAATGGAAAAGTAAGAAGGGAAAAGTGTGATACAGTGGAAAGAACAATGGGTCTGTGTGTTTAGAGGGGTGTATTTGTATTCTGGTTCTGTTGCAGGTAAGCTATGTGAGGCAAGTCACTTGAACTCAGACTTCTTATTTATAAAGAAAGGATAGCAACACTTGCATTATATCCTGACTTTTTTTGGTTTTGAATTTCCAGATCCTAACATGGCATCTAGAACATAGAAAGTACTTAATAAATATTTGTTGATTGATAGATTGATTGATACACATATTATAGAGTAATAGGGAGAAAATACTTTATAAAACTTAAATCAATTTACATCATTGTTATCACAATTAGTTTCATTCCAGATTCATTGAGGAACTGGAGAGTGTTGGGTCTGGTTAACAAGTCCTATTTTAACCCATTTTCTTCAATGACCATTTTCTCTTGGATTTATCAACCTCATACTCATTAGATTTGGAAGGGTCCTTAGAGATCTTGTAAGATTTATATTTGAACTACCAGAAGGTTATGCATTGATACCTGGGAAGTCACCAGGGTAGGGCACAGCTTACAGATATTTACTTTGTGTATTTAAATTGAAACAGAAAGGGCAGGCAGTTGATATCACATTCCCTCACCTAGTAGGGAAGGCCAATAAAATCTATACAAACTTGTGTTGGTTTTTAGGTTTGTTTGTCTTATTAACTTGAATAACAGCTTGAATAACAGCCAGTGCTTTATCCACTACGCCACCTAGCCGCCCCATGAATTCTTATCCATTCTTAATAGTCTGCTCTGAATTTCTATTCTTTTTATCTTAGAAATAATACTCCATAGTCTGTTTATACACTCACAATTAACTACTAGGGCAAAGTTTCAACATGGAAACCAAAGGTAATACTTCATAGATTAGGTGACAGGTACAAGAATCATCTTCCCTAAGGTTTGATAACAATAATTGGATTATTTAATCATTCCAGATCCCAGATTATAGAGTTATATCTGGTGGACATGTTCAAGGAAGCTCTATTCCTGAATTTGAGCTTTACAATAGGTCAGTGTCTGGAGATCTTTAAGCAGTCAGATATAGCTCTTTTTTTTTTTAGGTTTTGGTTTTTTTTGCAAGGCAAATGGAGTTAAGTGGTTTGTCCAAGGCCACACAGCCAGGTAATTATTGTGTCTGAGGCCAGATTTGAACTCAGGTACTCCTGACCCCAGGGCCAGTGCTCTGTCCATTGTGCCACCTAACCGCCCCTGATATAGCTCTTTTTAAAATAGTCATAATGAATTCATCTTAGAATGAAAATGGCTCAAGAGAACAATTTATAGGATCATAGTTTTGCAACTGGAAAAACCTCAGAAGCCATCTGGTTCAACCCTATCATTTTACAAATGAAAACACTGAGACCAGTTCAGGTTGCCCCAGTGACATGCTCCAAGTAATAAGAATCAGAGGAAGGATTTGAACTCAGATGCTCTGAAACCAGAATGAATGTGCTCTCCACTATAGTATGCTGCATCCCATTATAAGAAAATCAAAACATGTATTTATCTCTCACCTAGAAATGGTAATACAAAGAGAAAGAAATGGTCATTGCTTCCATGGAGCACAAGCTTTCTTAGGTATGCAAATTACTTTTTAAAAAATGCTTTACCACTTGGTGGTGAAATACTTTTCTAGTGACAGGACCTTGGTTCAAATCCTCTTAGGTTTACCGGTGTTTCCTTTGACAAGTCACTAATCTTTAGGTTTCATTTTCCTCTTTTATAAATGAAAGGGCTTGGACTAAATGACCTCTTTTTGAGTACTAGAAGAATGGTCATCACTTTTAAAACCTTAATAACAGTAACTGTTTAGAGTACTTTACAAATATTTTCTAGTTTGAGTCTTTTAACAACCCCAGAGGTAATTACTGATATTATCCTCTCCATTTTACAGAGGGAAAAAGTGAGATTCTGAAAATGACTTGCTTGAAGTCATACAGCTAATAAGTTTCAGGGATAGAATGTTCTTTCCATTATCATGCTATGGGGGGGAAAAGGAGAAAAAACCAATGTTGATAAAATTCCTAGGAGTTTTGTTTCAGTTGTTCTCATCAGTTAATTGCCATATTCTGTTCTAAGAAGCTTGCTTTGGACAAGATTGTCATTATTTTGGTAATTTGAAATATATGAGGGAAAAAAAGTGAGCATATACAAATACACTCCAAGAGAGAGATGAGCCCTGACTCACAATTTAAAGGATCACAATAAAATATTGACCTTAAAATAGCAAAAGCAAAAATATTTTCCTTCTTAGGATTACAGGAATGTGACACTTCATATCTTTTTAATGATTTTGATAGGTCATAACTCCACAGTGTTGAGTTTGTTATCCTGTTTTGATGCCTTAGGAGGAGAATAATCTAAATAGTAAAACAATGAAGCTTTCTTTGATGAGCAGAAGCCTCCTCTGCCCTCTGGGATACCTGGGAAACAAATGTTTCATAGAACAAATATTTGAGTGAAAAGTTTCACAAGGTGATCTGGCCCCCTTGAGAAAGAAATGGCCAGACCTGTATGGAATGCTTTGTTCCCTCTCCCAAATGAAGGTTTTCATTACATAGGCAATGGGTCTGTGTTTTGGCTTAAAATTTGGGACAGAGCTGATTCTTTCAGTCACCTTGGAATTTCTCCACTGAAATTTTAAATCATTTGCTAAAAGCACACCATAAAAAGAGAGGAAGGAAGATAGGAAGGGAAAGAAGGGAAGAAAGTAAAAAAGGAAAAAGGAAAAGAAAGGTAATCATCACCTTTAAGAAGTCTGATGTCAGATGTGATCCCATGGATCTTCACCTCCTCAAAGGAGGAAGGCAAATCTTCTCTTATATATTCATTGTGACCAAGCTTGGTCATTATAACTTGACAGCAATCAATTTTTTAATTCTTTTCCTGTTCATTCCACTTGCGTTGTTGTTCTTTGTTTTGCTCATTCAGGCCCATATAAGTCTTTCCATGTCCTTATCTTAATTATACTTTTTTTCCTTAGGGATGCATTCTAAATAATTCCACTAACTAGGGATATCATCTGAGGCAAATCAGAGAGGTTCATGGATCTGGCTGGACTGTTCCCTACCTGTCAGACCCTTGCCCCCCACCACAAGTCATTTAACTATCCCATCCCTTAGTTTCTTTATTTGTAAATTAAAGAAATTTAACCTAGATCAGGATTCTTAACCTGTGCCCCGAAGGAGTCCCAGTAGATTTCAGAGGGTCTAGGAACTTGAATGAAAGGAAATATTTTACTTACCTCAATGAAATTTAACATTTCCTTAATATTTTAAAAAAAATTTTATTCTGTTGAAGGTTCCTAGACTTAATCAGATTATCACAGAGAGGTCCAAGGCACAAGCAAAATTGGGCTAGATGATTTCTAAATTCATTATTTAATTCAATCCGTACAATTGGCTGTCCATTAGTCAAAAGACAGCTCATGGAGGGACAAAAAGAAGCAATGACAAATTGGAAAGAATAAGTCAGAAAACTTGGCTTTAAGTAATGACTTTGGCCACTAATCAGTTGTGTGATATTGGGGAAATAATAGCCTCTCCACAGCCCTGCAAGATCATCTGAGGAACTGAAGTTCAATTCCCAGCTTTGCCTCTTTCCATGTGGTCTTCCTTGGGTCTCCTTTCTCCCATTCTTCTCCAAATCCATAATCCTTCTATATGTTTCTTTAATACCCAGGAGACTTTACATCAGCCATAGTCATTTTGTACTATGGTCTCCCATTTAATTGATGGCCTTCAGCTACCCAAGTGTAAACATTGTAAAATGAATTTGTGGTTTCTGTCAGTGCTGATGGTCATGCAAACTGTTTATATCTGGTGTTGGATTACATGTGTGAGTGAATGGTCTTCCTCCAAGATTCAATTCAAGTCTTATCTTTCACACAAATTCTTTCAGATTTTTTTCAACTACTGGTACCATTCTTCCCAAGCTATTGTGTATATATGCATATATGCACAGCTATAGCAATAATTCATCTGGATGTGTGCATAGGGACATATGTTATTCCCAGGACAAAATGTAAGTTTTTTGAGAGTAGGTATATTTTACTTTTGTTTTTTTAGGCCCAGTATTTGGTACTAGTAGGTGATTAATAATGGGATTAAAGGGAATTTCCAGGGAGGTCAGAGCCATGGATTTGGAAATTGGTTTTTGCCTCCTATTAGGATGGGCCAATCACAAGCACAAGAAAAGTTCTATAGCACATTAAAACATCATTGACTTGAAAACCAAAAACCTGGATTCCAGTTCTGTCTCTATCACTTTACTCACTATGGATCTTGGGCATGTCTAAGTTCTTTCTTCTAAAAAATTAAGAGGGAACTATTAAGATGGCATCTTCAATTCTCTTTGTTTTCCAAATCTAGGATCCTTTAATCCTGGGACATTCTTTTCCTTAGCTATAAAATGAGAAATTTGGATGCTCTTATCATTTGAGATAGAGTAGGTAATGAAAAGAGTGTTGGGTTCAAAGAACTTGATTGTTTAATGAACTTAGACATATTACGTTTATACAGGGGATCATTTTCCTCATTTATAAGATTAGCTGGTTGAATGAGATGGTTTTTTTAAGGTCCATCCCATATATATCTGATCTTTAGGTTTCTTCTAACTCTAAATCCTCTGAAAATGTTGATTTTTCTTTCTGAATTCACCCAATCAAATCTTCCACTGTATTTGGCCATAGCAACCTCACAGTCAGAGAATAACTCAACTGCAACCTAGCTCCTCAACCTGAGATTAATTCACATCAAAGAGGGTCAATATTCATGAGAACAGGATCTGACTTTTGTTATTATAGGTTTCTGTAAGGCTGGGCTTTTCTGTTAGCTCTGGAAAACATGACTTGGGTCCCAGAAGGCAAGGCTCAGGAAAATCAAGAGTGCAGAGTATCTGCAAATAATACCTCATGACTGTCACAGCTGGCTTCTCTGGCCAGCTCACAACTACACGATGTACTTTGGGACTGGGAACCTTCGTTTTCAGATGGCTACACACACACACACACACACACACACACACACACACACACACACACAAACACAATTCAGTCTAAATCAGGGTTTACTGAGTTAAAAAGACCATCAAATTAAGCATTCTCACTTTTAAAAGAGATGGCATAATAACATAGCTATGTATAATAGTTCCTTGAAATGACTAGTAAGCATATTGCATGCTAATCTCCATTAAACTGCACATTTCCATGTATGCTTAACTCTATTAACTACTCTTCCTTGCAACTGTCTTCCTGATCATTCTGAATAATGATTAATTAGTTATGCAATACTGTTTAAACTATGTCATTTGACAATTGGTAGATTTTCATTTCTATTTATAATGGTATTTTATCAATTTAACAGACACATGTTAAATTCATGTTTTCTATGTAATAATGAATAGTTTCAATTTCAATTTAATTTCCATATACTTTCTCATTTCATCCTCACAACAACCCTCTAGAGTAGAGCTTTTATAAAGGAGGAAACCGAGACAGAGAATGATAAATTAAGTGAGTCAAGGTTACACAGTTATTAAATATCTGAGGCAGAATTCAAAATTTCTCCTGACTCCAAATTTATAGCACATTATATTTTATATACTCTTATATCAACACTGGTATTAGAAGAGAATTTGCCATTTGGTCACCCCTTGTGTGTGTGTATATATATATATATATATATATATATATATATATATATATGTATATATATATATGTACAAAAGTGAAACAATCCCTAACCTCAAAGAACCTGCTTTCTAATTGAGGAGGTAAGAATCATATATACACATCATTACATACAGAATATATATAAAATGAATACAATACAAATATAAATTAGAGTTCCTCACTGGGAGCTCCTTCTCCTAATAAAATCACTGGTACTATTTTTAGTGAAAAAAGAGAGAGGCCAAACAGTGATTTTATCAATATAGAGAAATCCCAGTAAAGAACTCTCCCTTCTCATTTCACTATTCCACTCTCCCCCCCCCCCCCCCCCCCCGCCCCGCTTAGCAATTTGAAAGTTGGCTATGGACAATTTTCCCAGGGTCTCACAGACATATGCATCAGAGTCAAAACTTGAAGATGATAGGACTTTTGGCTTCTAGGCTTGTTTCTTATTAATTATACTGCCCTGCCTCTGATCTAAGATATACATGTACATATATATATATATATATATATATATATATATATGCTATAATTCATAGACTCATTATATAACCTAATGAAAATATATGAAAAGTATATATACCTCCACACACAAACATAATCAAGGACAAAGTCCTAGGAAGGAGGAGATAAAAAATTCAAGACTGTTTGTAAATTAAGAGGGAATCTGAATTGATTAGAACTCAGAATGTATGCATGCCAGAATAGGATAAAAAAACTGTGGTATGATGGGGTAAGATCTTGGAAGGCATGGACCTTTCACTTACCCTGTGCTATTAGCTTCCTTACTGCCACTGTTCATATTTTATTGGCCTCAAGGCCCTCATCCCTATCTCTACTGACCAAAATCCTGCCCATTTTGGGGGGCCCAGTTCAAATGCCACTTATGCTATGAAGCTTTTCCTGATTATTTCAGTCAGAAACAATCTCAGGAGCTCATATGGCATTTTTGTAGAATTCTTGGGACACTGTTCACATAATATTTTTCATAATGCTAACTCAAATTTCTACAGTACTTTAATCTTTTTTATTGCTTTTTGAATTTTACAATTCCCCCCCAATCTTGCTTCCCCCTCCCCCACCTCCCACAGAAGGCAGTCTGATAGTCTTTACATTGTTTCCAAACTATACAGCTTTAATCTTTATAAAGTACTTCCCTTCAGTAATTCATCAGATCATATTTAAATTACTTATTTTCTTGATGGAGAAACTGAGACAGAGATTTTTTTGCCTAGTCAACATCAAGGAAAACATACTAATTTGTTGAGAAGATTAGAGATTTGGAGCTAGAAGAAGCCTAAGACCAACAAATCCAACTTCCCTATTTTATAAACAGGGAAAGTGAGAGTAAGAGAATGTTTTCATCCAAAGTCACAAGAGTAGTTAGTAGCAAATTTGAAATTCACATCCAGATCTCTAAATAGAAATAAAGAACTCTTCCTGCTGTTTCATGTTTCCTCCCAAGATGATCAAATTTCATTTATCATTTATTTGATTCCAGATGTTTTTATGTTCCCTCACTTTTAATCATAAAATCTCATCATATCTTTGAGTTGCTTAAGGATTATGGATTGAGGGAATAGAGTACTATAAATTTTTGATCTTCAAAGAACCTGCCAATATCCATAATAAGAAATTTTCCTGGGCAGCTAGGTGGCGTAGTGGATAAAGCACCGGCCCTGGAGTCAGGAGTACCTGGATTCAAATCCAGTCTCAGACAGTTAATAAATTACCTAGCTGTGTGACCTTGGGCAAGCCACTTAACCCCATTGCCTTGCAAAAACTAAAAAAAAAAATTCCTTTTTCTTTTCATTGTAGTAAATGAGTATCTCTGGAAGGTATTATGAAAACAGGGTTCCCAATAGTTAAACAGGAAAGTTAAACTGATATATCAGCCAAGAAACACTAGTGACTATGTATTTTACTGTAATTGGAAGGTATTCATCCCACACTACTGAATGAGGTCACTGATTACTCATTCTAAGAGCCATGTTTTCTCCTTAAATATTATACATCATTTTTTTGTAAGGGTTGGAGGGAAGGCTAATTATAGATTTTTTTTTCCAGGACCAGTAGGAAAATCCAAAGGGGACATCTGATCCTCTTCCTCTGTAAGATACAATTGAGAGTTGATAGTTTCTTTAATAATGATTTCTTAGTGAGTGATAAATGCAGTTTCAATTTTAAAATAAAAACCTCACCTCAATTGGAAAAAAAAAAAAGCCCCAGAGGACGCTGAATCATTTTCACCTGTTGATTAAGTGGCTAAATAATCAAAAGCTTAGAGTCATATAATGAATCAGAAATTGATTTGGGTTTCCTGTTAGTGTGTGTATGCACGTTTTCCCTTTTAGTTTCTTTTTCCCTAGAGCAGTTATGATCTCCCTGATTAAATGATAAAAGAAAATGTTGACTTCCGACTTCTGCTGACCCCAAGTGACCTTACAGCAGCTGTTCATGCTAAGAGACTGAGGTCTTTCCAAGAGCATTTTCCAAGAGCCAGAAAAGGAAAGGGACCTATTCACTTGGACTGACCAATGCCTGTGGGGAAGAGAAAGGAGCTTTTTACTTGGAATAGTAATTGAGGGAATTTCACTGAGGAAGAATACCCTACATGGTTTATAGAAGATACCCAAACCCCCGGTGATATTTTCTGGAAAATTATTAGCAGTAGAATTTCAAGAAGGCTTCTTCCTTTGACCTGAAGCCCCTTGCAAATTATACTATTACCTTGCTTTCAGCATCAAAAGAGAAAATGGAAAGCATGTAGTCATGCTTCAGACACAAAGGTATCCCAGGTTAGTGAGACATTGATTTCCCCATGCATTCACACTATGAAGCATTTAGTTAGGGTACCTCCCTCCTCAGCAAAGAGGTGATGGACTATAGGAAAGGAATAAGACATACTTTAGAAGAAATGTATATAATGCAATGCAGTGAAAAAAATATTTGGAACCAGAAGAACTAGGTTGGAATCTTAGTGCTATATCCTTGGGCAAATCACTTGCTTCCTAAGGTTCAATTTCCTCATCAATAAAGTAATTTAACTCTAAAATTCCCACTAGTTCCAAGTCAACGATTCTATGAGTTGATATTGGGAATTAACATTAATAAAGAGAATAAAAGCATAAAAACTTTTTAAAAATGCAATATCAATACATGGAGGTAGGACAAGAGTCCATTGGAATATTTGATTTATTTAGGAGGTACAAACACTCTGCCTCCTTTTCTTTTCTTTCCATCATGTATGCTATATCTTACAGAATTGAGTGAACAAATAAAATAAGCCTAGTAGGATGGAAAGAATGAAGTCCTACATTCCAAATGGTATTACAGACCAGAAAAAGGCCTACTCTTGCTTGAAAGATGTGAATTTGCTGACAATTCCTGTCCAATTCAGAGTGAAAGGACAGCTTAAATTCATGAGATAGGAATCTCAAAGAAGAGGGAACTGCTAGATTATTGGGATTTTTTTTAAATCCATGGCAATTTGCTATCTCAAAGTTGTTTGTCTCCATCATGGGCACCTACAATGGACAAGCAGTGAATCATGGCCTCTCAAGGAAACCACCCTGACAGGTGTCCTTTCAGCTGAATCAGTTCAGATATGAGAACTATTGATGAGGACTCTAATCAACAGGAAGATTGGTCTCCTTTTACATTAGTAAGAAAACCTTATTTCTAAAAGTTCTACTCAAATGAGAAAGCTTCTCAAATTTAGATACAGACTGTTTTAGTCAAAGGGGACTTCAGCTGGTACTATTTGAAATAGAGAAAACTATTAGAACTTTTCTTTGACTTAGATGACCTAGTTTCAAATGCTAACTTTGCCAGTTCTCTACTATTGATTATTTTCTATGAGCTTCAATTTCTTCATCTGTATAATGAAAGAATTGGATTATATTTCCAATTTTCCTCCAAGGTCTAAATCAATAATCTTGAACATATTTAATGACACACTACATTCTCTTACATACTATATTTTGTAAAAAACTAAGCAAAATGTCTTATTTCTCACCAAAACTCGAACTTGAATGTGGAATTTTCCCAAAGGCATTATAAGACCATATCTTTTGACTATGAGACATTCTTACAGAATGGCCCCTTTAGATAATATGTTAGAAGTGATTAATTAGTAAGATAAATAGTTATTAGTTTTAGATTTTGAGGAGAGGAGAAAATAATTTTCTTTTGTGATTTATCTCTTTTCTACCATCAAATACCTCCATTTTTCTTGTGTGCATGCTTCTCTGTCCTTCTGACCCTACTGAAAGGAAGAGGTGATTAATAGCATAGAGATTGAAGAACATATTTTTTATTATGCTTGATGCTATTCATACTCCTGGTTAGAAGGAATCTTGTTTTGACTAGATGGTATTCTTTGGAGCCCCAGGCTCTGAAGCACAACTTCCTTAGTAAAGCTGCATGGTATGTTCTGTAGTATTGAGGGAAAGAGTGCCAGAAATACTGGGGTTCAAATTAAAACTTGGGTTATGGACACAATGAGTAACTTTCAACTAGTTCCTAAACCTCTCAGGTGCCATAATTTTCCCTTGTGTGCAGTAAAAATACTAGTATATACCACCTTAACCACTTACTATCTTATAATTTTGCATGATACATTTGTTTCACTTCTTAATTATCTGATGAGAGGAAAATGGACTAGGAAAATATTAGAGACTATTAACCATTCATTAGAGACCATTAACCATCCATGAACCATTCTGATTCATTTCTCCTAGAAAACATGAATTTTTAGAGAAATATACACATAAATCCCTCAAAGAAAAAAGAAAACCAGGCCCTAAAGAAATAGCTTGTCTTTTCTTGATCTTTTGTGAAATTTATATAGTGATTGCTTAAGAGTCTTAGATTAGGTACTTTGCAAAATTACTTGCAAAAAATAACCGCCCAGGTATCCAGAGACAGTACCTTTTTAGGGCATTGGTCAGAGGAGTCCTAAAAATTAGGTAGGAGGTGTGTTGGGGAACAGGAATCCCAATGACTTTACCAATCTTCCTTCCTAAGGATTTGGATTATTGTGACACTGACAATCACCCTTACACTGTAGTCTAACTAGAATCTGTACTACTTTTAATTATGCCTTACAATTACTATTTCTTCTCTGTTCTATTAACCTTTGGGAAACTTCAAGGGACTCACAGAGAAGCCAAAAGACCTGGGGAGGCCACTGATTATCTATGGGACTTAAACTTTAATTTTTCATCTGTAAAATGAGGTTAAAAATTCTTGTTCTACCTATGGCATTGATTTGTCTGGAAACTCAAATGTGATTGTTAAAGGATTGGGAAACCTCAAAGAACAGCAGTTATCCCCTTGGGAACTCTTTAAGAAGGTGAATTGCAGAGAGGGAGTTTCTTATCCTGAGAATTCCTTGTAGCAATGAGGAATTTGTGTCCCCCCCCCCAAATTCTACAGAAATCCATCATAATAATGCTTGTATCAACTAGCTGATAAACATTCATACTGAAAATTTCCCACGCTTTTAGAAGCACCTTATAATACATTGTATTACACATACATCCATCTTCAGCATCAGCTAATCAACAGTACACCAAGTATTTTATAACATATTGCAAGCATATGTTGGATAACCCTGAAAAAGCAACTTCACCTTTCTGTGATCCCCACACTTCATCTATAAAATGAGGGTATCATATTAAAAGGAATTCTTAATCTTTTTGTGTCATGGATTCTAGGGAAGCCTATGACCCTCTTCTCAGAACACAATTTTTAATAAATAAAATAAAATACATGATATTAAAAAGTAAACCAATCATCAAAATATAGCTATTAAGATAGTTCTAAAAAAATTCACAGAGTAAGAAGCCCCCAGGACCCAGTGATGTCCACACCTTCCTTCAGTTTTGACATTCTTCTTTGGGTGGGAATTAGGGAAAAAAATCTTTGAGGTACTGAATTCATTGGATATCTCCATATAGATGTAGATATACACACATAAACACAAATCCTTGTCTCTGTCTATACATCTGTTCTGCATTATACTATATGCAGAGACTTTGAGACACTTTTGGCCTTTCAGACCTTTATACACATTCATCATTTGCCTTGACTGGAGATTGGGGAGTACTGTTGCTCCCTTGCTGTTGCTAGCTCCTATTTTATGATATATATAATGCAATATACAGATCACTACAACATAAGTGTTGAATAATGAAAGCTCTCTTCCTTGTGAATACATGCCAAGAAAGTCAGCCATGTGTGAAAATGGACTTCTTAAAGACTTCTGAGGGTTTCAAGCTCCAGTTTCACTACCCAAGTACTCAGATTCAGCAGGTTATTTTAATATTTAAAGGCAAAAACTAAGCAGGTAGCACTACTTACTTCTTCCCCAAATGACTTCCAAATTGCTTTTCTCCTGAAAAACAAACTGAGGATGGGTTGATTCTCAGAGGACTTAGATGGGATTTAAAAGGCATCTTCTCTTAGCTGTGCCAATATTTTCCTATATCTTAACTTTGCCTTATGTTATCTTTGAGTAAATTTTATTTCAGGGTCTGATGTTTTCCTTTAAGTTAAATCACATAACCATCCAGTAGATTCTTTTCCCCCACTCACTTCTGGTGACCTAGTGATTGATTAAATGAGTTCCCAGGAGGAGTGAACTTGTTTAAAAAAAAGTCAAGGAATGGCTTAGTATTCAAACTAGCAAGCATCTATTAAGCTCCCACTGTTGCACAATCATTGGGGATAGAGACAAAAAGAAGTAGTCATTGCTTTATGAGAGCCTACATTCTACTGAAAAGATAAGTGACCCAAGAAACTTAGTCACAGAGAGAATACTAATTATTTGGGGGATTATCAAGAAAGTCATCCCCCAGGAAATGGCACCCACCAGAGTATAACTTTAAAAGAAACCAGAATTCTAAGAGGTATGGGTGAGAAAAGGAATATATTTGCTGAGTTACAAAGACAGTCTAGGCAGAGGCAGAGGCTTCTAGGATGGTGGATTCAGGACTCTGGGATGGTGAATTCAGGAAAGAACAATTATGTCTATCTGTAATGGAGAGTATATGAAGGAGGCTAATGTGAAACAATGGGCAGGTAGATTGTGAAGGGCTTTAAACAGCAAACTGAGGTAATATTTGATCCTAAAGCTATAAGAACTCATATGGAAATGTATTTGTATGACTTCATTTGTATAATGGGTACTTGTCTTCTCAATGGGTTGGAGAGAGGTAGAAAATTTGGAAATGATAAAACAAAAATGCATGTGAAAAGAAAAATAAAGTTATAGGGAGCCATGGAAGCTTTTGGATCAGGGGAGTGATACAGTTTCTACCATGTGTTTTAGGAAACTAATGCATGGAGGATGAACTAGAGAGAACAGGTGTTAGAAGAAAGTCTGTCACGATAAATGGTGATAAAAGCCAAAAGTAGGGTGGTCATTGAATGATTAGAATGAAGGTGATATAAGTGAAAGATGCTAAAATATGAAGTGAAAAGAACACTGGAATGGCTAGCAGAAGGCATTGACTCAGAGTCTCACTCTGAAATTAATAACTGGATGAACTTGAGTAAATGATTTAACCTTTCTGAGCCTTGGAAAAAAATTTTAGATACTTTTTAACCTATCTCACCATTTTGTTAGGAAAATAATTTGTAAATCTATAAAGTGGCTTATCATTCACATTTAGAATCAAGAATTGTTGTCATTTTAAGAAATAATTCAATAATTATTAGTTTGATAATAATTCTTCAGGGTGGATTCTTACTTCATTGCTCACAAAGCCCCAAGTCCTTGCTAAATGTTCTTTGTAAGTTGTAAGATGTCCTGTGATCAACCCAGGAAGTGAAGAAGCACAGATGATAGCTTGGTAGAATCTTCCTGAGCTTGAGATCCATTGATATGATAAATGAAGAGGCCAAAGGAATGACAGAGAGTGGTCTTTTCCACTACAAAAAAATCAGAGGGAGCTTTGGTGGATGACTGAGATTGAAAAAAAAATTCCCTACCAAATTTCCCATACTCTTTTTTAGGACATATATTATAATTAAGAGCACAGTAACTATAAGACCTTAGGTTTTTTTAGAGCCAGAAAGGATTTTAGAGATAAAGTCCCATATCCCTGTCTATAGAAAACAAAACTAAATGATTGTCTCAAGGTCATTTATTTATTTATTCATTCATTCAATACAAATTATTAAGGGCCTACTTTGTAAAAAACACCATATTGAGTATTGATGATAGAAACTCAGAAGTTTCTATCTATCTATCTATAGGGAGTGGGAGGTGGGACTAGGAAGAGAATGAGAAGGCAACAATACCTTGATAAGTACAGAACCCATATCCTTTGCCTCTTTTTTCCCCTTCCCTTTCCAGTTCACCTCTTATTTAACCTACTTATTTATACCCACTTATTTAACATTAAGGCTTTTATGGTCAACTATATTTAAAATTGTTCCAAGATGCTAGATTTTCTACCATACTAATGTAAGGGAAGGGGTGGAAAAGATGGGGTACATATTGGAGAAGCAGCAGCTAATTTGTAATATTTAGAGGCAGAAGAAAGGACTTTGGAATTGTAATCTGAAGAAAGCATCAAGAGGGGACTTCAAAAAAGGAACTGTTCTCATTTATATTCTATCCTCAGGAGAAACCAGTGGCTGTGGTTGCTGTTAATCTTCCTTTTCCCTTTCTATCCTGGATATGTCCCATATCATTTAAACAACCATTAATTGACTTGGATGGGCATGAAATTTTTGATGTGTTCTAAAATATTTTGTCTGTGAACCACAGCCATTCTATAAGTAACATTTATGAATTTAATTGAAAATATAACCATGTGTGTATGTGTCTGTATGTCTGTGTGTGTGCATGTTGTGTTTTGTACACATATGTGTATGTTGTGTCCTTGCAGTAGGAGAGCAGATGTACTGAAGCTTTCAAAGACATGCTTTCCAAGAGCATGGAGGGACAAGCAATAAAGACAAATATTAATATTTTAAGTACTGTGTGAAGGTTTAGTAGAATGAAACCACATGCTTTCAAAATGGGACAAACAACAAAAACAAAACAAGTTGCTGTTACTCTTTCTGAATGAATGGTCCTGGCATTTCCAGGAGGAGTTGACTTTTAAAGGACTTCTCTTTTTACTGAGTGGCCAAGGCGGGTGAAGGAGGTCAAGGATAAGTGGAATGTGGGAAGTTTGGTGTTGCTAAATCAAACCTTTGGGTTTGCTCTGGATGACTTCCCAGTCTCTGAAAGCGGTCAAGGGACTGGACACTGGACTTGAGAGCTTGGAGACATCTACTTTCTATCTAACTGCTGTTCCTTGTAAATGGTCTGTATACACATTTTGTCCATTTATGTGACCCTGGTTTAACCTTCCTAAGAATAATGATCCAAGGGATTCTTGATGGTTCTCTCTGTACAGAGTAGGCTGGCAATGAAATAACTTGTAGGCAGACATTCACCACACTGCCTGAGGCTCTAAACCTGCCACATTCTTTCCTGACTTGACCAGTTCAGTGGCATGATTCAAGGGAGGAAGGAAAGCAAGGAAGGAGAATGTGACCCAACCCATAAGTTTAGATTCTCCCTAACAGGCCAGAAAAATCATAGAGCTGAAGACTTGAAATGGACCTTCACTACCCATTAGTACAGTCCCAAGGAGTAACAGAGGAGATACATTGTGAATAATAATGGATAATAATTGAAGATGGGAAATAACAACAGAGTGCCCAAGTCCCTTACTTCTCCAATTTTAATAGAATCTACCCTAGAGACAGAATTTGAAAAATCCTAGTGCCTAACTGTTCCGCTCTTTATTTAAGGAAAATTATAACTCTTTTTTTATACATCTTTGAATTCATTGGTATAGAGAATTCCTAATGAAGAAAACATTTATAAGATCCTGCACTAAGCATTAAAGATATGAAGACAAAATGAATAATTATCCTCCCTTAAAGAACTAAAAAACTAATCTTTATAGATTATTAGAACTGTTGGAAAAAAACATTTTAAAAGACATTATGTCCAGAGCACTAAGTAAGGAAATGTGTATTAATATCCTTGTGGTTGCTATGGGATTTTGGATAAATCACCTACTTCGTAAGGCCTCAGTTTCCATATCTGTAAAGTAAGGGATTTGAACCAGGTGATCTCCAATGTTCCTTTTGGTTCTAATGCTCTAGGTTCATTATAAGGAGTCTCATTCTCCTAGTTGCACTATTTTTACTGATGATGGTTAAAAATCTCAACTGTCCTCTTGTTGACCCATAACCTGGGTCTATCCATGAATCTATGAGTGGATCAGGTTATGCATGCATAGAGAACTTCTAAAACCCTGCTTTGGTACATCCCTGTGATGGTACTCATAGTTTTCCCCCATCATTTAACCATGAATACATTTGGATATGTTTTTCAGCATATATTTTCTAATACATAGATTTTGGGTTTGATTATTCAGATAGTTTCTGAAAATGCAAACTTGTAGGAATTCTGAATTCTATCCCTGTTTCACTCAGAAGTTTCAATTTGGAGGGATGTATAAAAATTACTGACTGAAGATACAAAAAAAGGAACTATTTTTCCTCTCTTCCTTTCAATTCTGCTTTTTTATTGCTGGGGCTACAATGATCACAGCTATGCAATAACTGAATGATACTATATAAATCTGATGCTGGCTCAAATGTTTGAACTTTCCTTGTGTGGTTTTTGGAAAGAGAAATTTCTGCTTTCTCACAAACACTGCTCCACATCTTCTCACATCAGGAACAAAATTGGTAGTTGCCAGTTCATTTTATTTAATTGGAGTTTAACACCATTAGTTTCTCTCTTCTATCAGTTAGTAAGCAAACTTCCCTTCAGAAATCATTTTATTTTATTTTTCATTCATTCATTCCATCTTCGGATTAGTTTATATATTTATTCTTTTATTTATTTGTTAGTTTGTTTACTAACTCATGTGGAGAATCTTTGAAACTGTAAAAGTGACTACAGTCACACTAGAAGACAGTGATCATGGTGTGGGCTTCAGTGACTGGAGTTGGGCAGTGTGGCCTAGGACTCTGAGAAATGAGCCCCGGGGATAATGGCTTGAGGCCTCAGAAGCTACACCTTATGGACTCTTTTCAGCTAGTTTCTCTCTCTCTCTCTCTCTCTCTCTCTCTCTCTCTCTCTCTCTCTCTCTCTCTCTCTCTCTCTCTCTCTCTCTCTCTCTCTCTCTCCCCGTATCTATTTCTCTACTATTCCTTCGCTCATTCATTCATTCATTCATTCTTCCCAGCTTGCTCCAAGTTCACATGTTGCCTGGAAAGCAATTCTTTCCCATGTGTAACTTATTAGAGCAATGCGTGACTGCAGAACTGGGGACTGTCCTTGGGGGTGAGTTCTCTGGGCAGGTCTGGAGCCCACCCTCAGTTTAGCTGTCAGGCCAGCCCCCCGCCCCCACCCCCAACTCTATGCCCTTAGAAGGAGAGGAGGAAAAGGAGAAATTCCGGATTCATTGTATGCCCGTTTCCAGGTATGCCGAAAGGTGGAGGCGCTTTCCCGCGGCCCCGCCCTGGCCCCGCCCCGGACCCCTGCCCTGGCCTCTCTCGGGCTGGGGGCGCTTCCTTTCCTCTGCACTTCAGGGCCTCGAGGGCCTGGGCCGGCGGTCCAGCTGCAGGGTGGCCGGCCGGCCCGCCAGGGAAGGCGGAGGAGGCGCAATGACCCGGCGGCAGAGCCACTGGAGCGGGAGCTGGCCTGGGTGGGAGGCTGAGGGGCGCGGGGCCAGCTTCTCCACTCCGGCCCCAGCTTTCCCCGCTTATTTGGAAGGAGGCAGAGACACAGAGACAGAGGCAGAGACAGGAGAGAGA
Organism: Macrotis lagotis; assembly: GCF_037893015.1. Lineage (NCBI taxonomy): Eukaryota > Metazoa > Chordata > Mammalia > Peramelemorphia > Peramelidae > Macrotis > Macrotis lagotis. The sequence goes on from NC_133665.1 coordinate 127,862,750, forward strand.
GACAGAGAGAGACAGAGAGAGACAGAGACAGTGACAGGAGAGAGAGACAGAGACAAAGACAGACAGGACTAGATTTAAGGCGGTTTTCAATGTTGTTTAGTATTGTTTATAATGATGTAACATTGGTATCTGCAAATGGAAAGGTATTTTGGTTTGGCTTTCTTTTTTGGAAAACTCAGGAGAAGTTAGGTTGAAAAAAAAACCCTGGGAAATATGCAGCAATTTTGGAGAACTTTTATCTCTTCTTTAACTTTCTTAGTCGATGGACAAGACAGGAGTAAATGGAAGTCCACCGCCAATCTACCAATGAACGTTTATTATGCCGTGTGGTAGGCGCTGTACTAAAAACTGGGGAGATAAGAAGAGATAAAAGACAGTCCCTACCCTCTCCGAGATGACAATTTAATGGAGGGAACAACATACTCGCTCCTTCCCTTCCTCCATCTCTCCAACTGTCTCTCCAAGTCTTCATCTGTCTTTCCGTCTCTGTTTTTCTGTCTGTCTCTCTGTCTCTCTGTCATTGTCTGTCTCTCAACATACTACTTACTATACAGAATATTTAAGATACAAATAACAAAGAGAAGATACTAGAATTAATAAAGGTGGGAAAGACTGTAAAAGATGGGATTCAGCTAGAGCAGTCAGTTGGTAAAGTTGAGGAGGGAGAGCATTCCAGGCCGTGGGCGCAGCCAGAGGAAATGATCAGAACTGAGAAATGGAGCATCTTTTTCAGGGAATGGACAGGAGGCGGGTGTCACTGGTTGGAAAGAGTATATGGTGGAGAGTAAAATGTAAGATGACGGGAAAGGTGGAGGGAGGCCAGTTGGTGAAAGGCTTTGTATGGCAAACAGAGCATTTTTGTATTTGGTCCTGGGAGCAACCGGTAACTACTAGAGTAAATTTGCTTTCTCTGGCTGAGACTGAGAGAAATTGTTAGCAGATAATAAAAGTCATTTTCAAAGGCTTTGTTTGTCCACTTTGCCCTGAAGCCCCGAAGCATTGAAGTGTTCATATTTCCTAAGAAATATTTTGCCTTGAAGTAAAGATTCAGGTCAATTTGAAAGAAATATTTTTACTAAAGTTTGACTGATAGACCAAAAACCATTATTGGGAACAGTGGAACATTAGTGAGAAAAGTGGCAAATTAAATAATGAAATAATTTTTTTGCTACTTAGGGTCATTTACTTGAATCTTTAATGGTTATTTGAAAGGTTTAATGATTTAGAGTTTTGAGTAAGAATTCAATTTTTTAAAGTCATAACTCAATATGATAAAAAAAAAGTAACATTTTCAGCTAACCTTGCCTATAAAGAGCCATTCTATTCAATGGAAGAATGGTCCCTCTGAAGAAATAAATAGACTCTTGTGGTCTAATTTCTATAACCCCAAACTTACTGTGATAATAAATGTCACTGTCTTGTGCATGGGCAGAGGAACTGACCATGTAACTTCATATAGCTGATGATGACCAGATTTATAGTCTCCTAGGCACCTAGGAAAGGGAAAAAAAGATCTCCCTGGATCACCTGCCTAGAACAGCAATTGGACAAATCTAGTACCTGAGAAGTGACAAATCAGAGAAGCATGTGTCATCATCTGTGTATTAGCTTTTTTAATTTAATGTAATAAAAAAATTAAAAAAGTTTTTGCACAGATGATAACACATGCTTAGAGGATAGAATACCAACATACATTCTCCATCTCTTCTCTAAACATCCATTTTTTCCACTATTGAGTGCCAAGCAATTACATATACTTGTTGAAATGTTTTATTCTTTGATTTATTCTATTAATATTAATAAAAATATTTATTTGTGCTGAATAATCTTAGTTATTATTACCAGGATTAGCATGATTATATAGGAGTATCAGGAATAATTTACTCTTAGTTGAAACTTTCTTGAGAATGAAGGAAGGATGAACAACAGCAACATCATAGGTAGGGATTTGATTTCTCAAATTGCTAAGGCAGAGAGGTTCTATAACCACTCATTTGAAATAATGTAGGAGAGATTGCTACATCCAACCCTGGCATTGGTGCAGTGAAAAGCCGGCTACTTGTAAGTAGCAGTCACATTACCACCTGTGTGATCTTGCAAGTCATTTATTTTTTATGGAGTCTCAGTAAAATGATAGGGTTGGGAAAGAGGAACTCCAAGATCCCTTCCAGTCCCAGATCCCATGATCCTAGTTCCTCATCTCTAAGATCTTCCCAAACTTTGATTCTGTGATACTACACTTCTCTAGAAAGAAATGATACCATTCTATTTTATTCATTTTTTAATATTGACATTTCTACTTGGAAATGTTGAAAAGTATATTACTTAGTATTTGTGAATATGCATATTATATATTGTGAATATTATACTATATTTGTGAATATGTATAATATGTCTATATAAAAACATTCTATAAAAAAGAATATGATGTATATGCAAGTGTGTATAAAACATATTCACACTTGCACATATATTATATACATACATACATATACACCATATATTTCATAGTGGAAAGAACATTGGCTATAACTACATATCCAGAGCCAGAAAGGTCATTGGAGGGCAACTATTCCAATCCTTCTCTCTTTTAGATGAGGAAACTGAGGCTCAGGGAATTTAAATGCTTTTCCCAAGGCCACACAGACAGTAAGTGACAGAGCAAGTCCTTTCATTTCAAAGCTAGGAGAAGGGCCTGAGTTTTAATTCTGGCCTTCTTACTTACCTGTGTGACGTTACCTACCTGTTCTGCAGTTATAAATGGGAGTTGGTTAGTGAATATAGCACTGGATTTGATGTCAGGAAAACCTGAGTGGAAATCCAGCCTCTGACCTGCGTGATCCTGGGCAAGTCACTTCACTTCTATCTGCCTGTTTCCTCAGCTATAAAATGAGAATAATAGTGCCTATTTCCCAGAGATCTTTTGAGGATCAAATAAAAAAAAATTTCTAAGTGCTTAGCACGGTGTCTGGCTGGGAGTAGGCACATTTAGCTAGAGTGATACTCTTTAACACTATTATGTCACACTTGAGACCTTTTCAACTTGTGAAGACAACATACCAGAGCTAGTATTCCCCTGACATAGTTCCAAGGCCATATCCTCAAGTCACCTCCAAGGCAAGATGAAGTACTGTAGTTAGATTTAAGAGGTAATAGTCTCAACTGCTAATTTTCTCCTGATCCTGAATGTGGGTGTGTGGCTCGTTGACACAAAGGAATCTTCAGTATCTAATTGTCAGTTCCCACTTCTGTACATCTTATCTAACTAAAGTCCTACGGAGACACTGGTGAAGGCTCGGAAAGCACATACCTAATTTCAGGGTAATTTTGAAGTCAACCACCAGGCATGCACCCATGCAAATTAAATGCCTTGTATAGTCTTTGGATAAAGTAGTAGTTCGTTATAATATAAATTATAGAGGAACACCTATGGGCAGGTGACACTTACAGTAAAGGCAAATGAGTCCATTGTGCTCTGGGCTTTCCCTGTGATTACTGGATGAACTGACACTAAAAAAACAAATCATTTACCAGCCTGACGCACAATAAAAGAACGACTTCCCCAGTTAGCATTTTAGCTACCAGTTCCTTTTTTAAAGTTTGACACATTCTTTTTGGTTCAGAAGAGCTTTTTGGCAATTTAAACTTCATTCTTCTATTTCTCCCTCTTCCCCACTCCCCCCCCCACTTTGTTCATCTGAAAACACTGAAAATTGACATTTTACCTTTTCACATTTTTTTCCACCCTTAATCTTTTTTTTTGTCTGTTTCCTTTTATTGTTAAAGGACTTGGGACTAAGGAAATTGTTTGGGAATATGTAGGTTAGAAAATAATTAGTATTTACTCAGTATCTGTAAAGGGAAATCTACATTAAAAAGCAGATATAATAATGGTAGCTATTAATGGCAACTATGGCAACTATTTGGAAATTTAGAGTAGCAAAGCATAGCATGAAACTGTATGTTTGACCTGGAAGAGTTCTTAAAGATCATGGCTTTATGACCAGAAAAGACCTGAAAGTTCATCTGGTCCTATCTCCCTCATATTACTTACAAGAAAACTGAGGAAAATAGAATAGAAATAATGGAATAATAGCCTGTCTTCTATTTCTCTGCCATTACTCAAGCACTGATCAGATCCAAATGGAGCAAACAGTTGGTCTATAATACCACAGCATGTTGGCTTTACATTAACCATAGTTAATTAATTTAATTAATGAATGATTCAGTGTTAATATAGGAGGAGCTCTCAAGTGGGGTACACCAGTTTGGATACAGAGGATAAGTCCAACTACAGTAACAATTATCATAGTCACACTTCCCTTTGCCTCTGACCCCCCCCCCCCCCAACATCATCCCACCTTCCATCCATAGATATCAGACAAGGAAATAGTAGCAAGATAGCAGGAGCATTAGGGGAGCACAAAATCCTGAAGGCTAACCTAAATGTTGTAAAAAATTTAATGAACCTGAAATGAAATTCAGTGAAATAGAGTTTCAATGAAACTACAAAAATACTAGACACTCAGAAGAAGAGTTAATATTTATTTGGATAAAAGAAATATTTAGAATGACTCCATTCAATGGTTTGAGAAATCCTTAATACAGAAGTCATATTTCAACAAGTTATGCCACCAGTCAATGGGACTGATTAATTTGGTTTCTCAAGGACAAATCAACCTTGCAAATCTTCACTATGGAAAACGAATAGTTGTTTTAAATCTACAGTATTGAAATCACTGGAATTTTTATTCATGATGCATAGAAGGGACAGCCTTAGAGACATGAGCACTTGGGCTCAAGTCTTTCTCTTGACATATTGTAACTTTGGGACAACAGGCAAATTGTCTAAATCCCTCTGTGTCAGAACTTTCAGAAAAGTTTATGATCTGGGTCAATGAAGGGAGTTTCCACACCAAGAGTTCTTTACACCATCTAAGAAAATTACCAGACCCAATTCCATTCTTCAACCAATTTAGTCAAAAATGTTGAAATATAGTTAACTATTTAAATAAAATAAAATAATTTAAATAAAATAAAATTTAAATAAATTTAAAATAGTTAAATATAGTTAACTATTCCAATATAGTAAACTTCTCCTTTTATAATAAAGACCTCAAACTATTGTTAGTGACCATTTTGATATATATATATATATATATATAATATATATAAACAGCAATAATAGCTTATCTTATTCAATCTGCTTCTTAGAGTTCTGTGATAATTTATTGAGATTTGCACTAACTTGGTTAGAACATATCTGATTTATTATGTTCAGTTGGTACCACCACAGATTAAAAAGGGTAAATTGATAAGCTGAAGAATGCCCAGAGGAGAACAATCAGCATAGTGAAATGCCTTGGGCATATGAGAATCAATTGAAAGAAATAATGACTAGCCTTAAGAAGAGAAGACTTGGAGGAACAAGATAGCTGTCTTCAAGTAGTTGAAGGATTGTATATATATATGTATATATATATATATATATATATATATATATACATATATATATATGTATATGTATATGTGTGTATGTATATATGTATATATTCATATAGACACCATGTAAATGAATGTATATGTATACACAGATATAAGGTTCATGACTGCCTTGAGGTTGTGGGTTTCTCTCATCGAAAGTTTTTTAAACAAAGACTTGATCACTTGTCAAATATGTTAGAGTAAAGATTTGAGAAGGGAGGAGTACATGTTGAAATGTTCCTTCCAACTACAATATTTTGTGTGATTGGGATATTCTCTGGAATTTGTTTGAGAAAACTAATGTATTTATAGAAGCTTCTGCTGAAATGAGATTTAGTATTGATAGGGTTCATAATTCTGCTCAAATACAAAATAATGTTTTGATGTTTTAGAATGTCTCCATTTTCTTTACATGGTTTAAGCAGGACTTGAAAATTGTGAGTGTCCAACAGAAAAGGCAATTTGGATGAGGTTTATATTAATTCATATTATGTTTGTACCAACTTCAGGCATAGTTACTCTGTGCAATGAGCTTCCATTTAATTCTGATTAACTGAGTAATTGTCTGAGCTTCTTAAGTTCTATTCTGTATGAGGTATTTTATAAAGCATGACAAATATTAGTTTGAATAAGAAATATGGACATTGCATTTCAAAGATTCTGGTTGGTCCATTTTCTTTTAATGTATTATTAGGACAGAGAAGAAAATCATGGTACAAGTGGAAGGAATGCCCAGTTTGAACTACAGCCAAATCAAATCAGTGGATTTTAATCATAGCCAAAAAGCAATTGAACATACTTAATTTTGTCCAGAGAAAAGGCAGCAATGTTTCAACTTTCAAACTCTCACAGGGAGGTTAAATAAGCTCTCATTTTTACAACAAAGGAACTATCAGAAGTGGAACAGACTTATGCTGCTTGTTAAGGAAGAGATATAAGGTCAGACTACGATGAATGGGTCTTTCACTCGGAATTAAATATGACATTAACTAAGAGATATATTATGCTTTGAGCCTTGGATGATGACTACTTATGGAACCTTACTTATGGAAAGGGAAGTTGTGTGGGCTGTTCAAGGAACTCATGCCAGGGAAAAATCATGATGATGTAATGCTTTGGGAGAGGAGTAGAACCATAGATTAGTCTCTAGACAACTTCTTACACTGTCTCCCCTTGGCATATATGTATAACCTTTAAGCCTCTAAGTGTGTTCTCCACATATGTAATCATCTGTTAGATAGTATGGCAACAGAGATTTGGATTCTTAAATTTTTAAGTACCAGTTGTATTTTTAAAACAGAGTTGAATCCTGTCCTCTGGCCAAAAATAAATACATATATAGTATGGGAAAACTATTTATTGCTGCTCGCATTAACAAGAGACTGAGTGGGTGTAGTGTGAGTGTGGTGTTTGTGTGTGTTTAAATAGCAACTTTCTTATGACTTAAATGAGTACCTATTTAGTTGTATCTAGTCTGGGTTGTGAGATTTAGAATTCTAAAAGTATATAGCTGGAAGGGACCTTGGGAAAGTCATTTCCTCTCTTTCGGTCACTATTTCTCCATCTGCTAAATGAAGTTGAAAAATAATAAGTACTATTTTAAAAATAGTATTTTCCTTTACTTTTAAAAATCATATTTGAGATATTTGAAATAATAAGAACTTTTTGTTTTTTCCCTTTTAACAGTAAAATATTTTTTTAAATTTTAAATACATTTTTAAATTTTGAGTTTTGAGTTTCAAACTCTCTCCTTCCCTCTAGTCTTACCTCCTGCTTATTGAAAAGGCAAGCAATATGTTACAATTATACAATAAACCATAATCCAAAATAAAAGGAAGAAAAGTAAAGTGGCAAATTCTGCTTCAATCTGCTATCGGAATTCAACAATTCTCTCTATAGAGGTGGATAACATTTTTCATGAGTCCTTTGAAATTGCATTAGTTTCATTGTGTTGATCAGTGTAGCAAAGTCTTTCACAGCTGATCATCACTTTGATATTGCTATTTACTATGTACAATGTTCTGTTGATTGTGCTCATTTCAGTTTGCATCAGTTCATATATGAATCTCAGGTTTTTCTGAAAACCTCCTGCTCATAGATATCTTATTATTGTGTTAGATGATTGTGATGTGTCAAAACCACAACTTATTCAATCAGTCCCCAATTGATGGTCTGTATTTTCAATTCTTTACTACCCAGAAAAAGCTAATCTAAATATTTTTATACATATAAGTCATTTCCCCTTTTTTGATCTCTTTGGAATACAGATTTAATGATGTTTCTGGGTCCAGGGATATGTTTGGTTTAATAATCCTTTGAGCATAATTCTAAATTGAATAAAATTAAATAGAATGATTGGACCAGTTCACAACTTCTCCAATAGTGCCTTAATGTTCCAGTTTTCCCACAACTTCTCCAACATTTGTTATTTCACTTTATAGTCACATCAGTCAGTATGGTAGGTGTGAGGTGGTTAGTTGATTCTCTAGGGTTCTCTAAATATGCCATCCTATCATTTGCAAGATGAGATTATTTCTGAAATCCCTTCCAGCTTGTTTTTTATGAAGTTCTAGTTCAATTGACTTATTTTACAACTAAAGAAATTGAGATTCAGAGAAGTCAAGTAACTCATCAAAGAGCAAAAAATTTCTTGGACATCTTGTTTCAGCAAGCCATTCTTGAGCACCCACAGTGCTCCAGAAACTTTATCACAGGGAAGAGATGTGAAGAAAAAAATGAAAAATAGTTCTTGCTCTTACATTGAAGGTGTGGGGGACAAGATAGAACTAAGGAAAGCAACAGCATTATACACAATAATGTGAAAAGAAAGTGGAGGCAGAATCAGGAAATACTTCTAGTAGGAGTTGACATATGAGTTGAGACTTGGAGGAAAATAGAGATTTTCAGAATCTGAGAAGGGAGGGTGCAATGAAGTGTGAGATGGAGATGCTACATTTGGTCAGTTTTGTTGGAATTGAGAGTGAATGAAATGAAGGGGAAGTAATATGTAGGAAACTTTAGTGATTGATGAGTCAAGTTATAAAGGATTAAATAACAAGTTAAAGAATTTGCTTTTTTAAAATTTTCTTCTTATCTTAGAAACAATAGGCATGCACTGGAGGTTTTAGAGGAGGAGAACTACATGGTCAAATTTGTGAATTGTCATTAAAGATCAAACATGTTAACATATAAATTTGAGAGAAAAATCCAAGTTAAATTTTCACATTCTGAGTGATTTAGTATCTTTGAAACCAACATTTATCTTATTTACCAAGTCTAGCCTAAATTGTAAAAATTCAAGAAACTAAGAGCTTGCTATTACTTGGTTTTGAAAGGCTACCATTAAAACCAAGAGCCACAATCCCAGCTGTCCTTGTAAAAACCATGTCCCTCCATGGGGAAAGTGAAACGGTGCAGTGTTAGGGGGATAAAATCTGTAAATTCAGGGTCAAAGTCTTGTGGGAGGAGGGTGCAAGGGATGAAAAATATATCATTTTCTAAAAAAATGTATTATGATTCAATACCAACTTTAAGTAATCAAAACTTATTCTTCCATGGTAACAAGTGCCCCCAAAGAAATTATGCCATTCTCTTCTACTGTCTGATCATTATGGCATAGCTCCACCACCAAGCTAGGGAGTTTTCCTGGAGATTTGGCAAGTAAGCATCTTGGAACTACACTCTGATGGATTGTACCCTTTTCCCTTCCCTTGCCTAATAAGCATCATTCTATGTAGCTAAAATTGAATTAATTGTAGCTCCAGCCCTTGTTGGAAGGAATACCACAGGCAAGACTCAAAGTCTGACACATGAAGTTTCTGGAACTTCCCAATTTAGACTAGACCTGGACCCTGCCCCCCCCAAAGAAGTTCCAGCATCATTTAATCATAGGAAGAATCCAGGTTCTCATTCCATATAGTGAAACTTTTCTTTGGCATAATATAGATAATTGCTTATTTCAAAGATATTTTATTTCTGAGATACCAGTAAATTTGTATTACACCCAAATACAGAAGTGCAGGATCATAAAAATTGGAAATCATTTTTTCCAACTCAACAATCTCAAAGGTCACCATGAAATCAGTCTTGTATTATGGAATAAGCAGATTTAGAATTTTGAATGGCCTCGGTGATCATGAGAGGAAACTCTTCACTTTATAGATGAAGAAAATGAGGCCCAAGGGAAAAATACTGATAGTTAACATTTACATAGAGCTTTACATACATTATCTCATTTGGTCCTTACAATAGCCCTGTAAGGTTGGTAATTATAGGCAATATTATTCCATTTGACAGATAAGAAAGTTGATATCTAGGGAAGTCTTATGATCACCATAAGAGTTAGCCCACATCCAAATACATGTCTTCTGTTTCCAAATTGCTTTTCCATGAAAATTTATTATTGTTGTTGTTACTGAGTCATTTTAGTTGTGTCCAACTCTTCTTAACCCCAATTAGGGCTTTCTTGGCAAAGATATAAAAGTAGTTTGTCATTTCCTTCTCTCTGGCTCATTTGACAGATGAAGAAACTGAGCCACTTAATCTTGTTTGCCTCAGTTTCTTCAAGTGACATTCTCAGGGTCACATAGCTAGCGTCAGAGGTCAAATTTGAACTCAGGAAGATTCATCTCCCTGACGCTAGGTCTGGTACTTAATCTATTATATCACCTAGCTGCCCATATATTTATTACAAGGACTCTATTCTTTCTTTCTTAATCTTGATTAATGAAAAGAATACATGTGCATGTGTTTTGTAAATCATAGCATATGATAGTTACATTATTTTTTTAACATTCCCATGTTGGATATATATGCTGGTAAAGAATTACTGGATCTAAACTATTCCTTTGACCCTGGGGGAGTGAAAAAATCCATTTTATTTTAGGATTAACTTACTTCTATTGCTGCTTTTGAGCTAACTCTTAGAAATGATATTTATGTCATTGAGCTCAATGTTGTTGTCAATGATTCAAATTCTGCTAGATTCTTCCAGTTCTATTGCAAGTGTTCCTTATAAAAACTCATATTCCATTGGGTTAATGCAATCTCCTCTAGGTGCAGATTGATATTCAGCAGTTTCCTTTCATAATACTTAAGTTATATTGCAGATCATGGCTAAACCATCTGTGGGAAGGGAAGTGCATCCACCACAATCATCCAACACAACAAGTGTGGGTGCACGTAATGAATCAGAAATGAAACATTGCACAAAATGTTGTGTTGGCTCAGGCAGGATGAAATTTTCCACAACACAACAGGAAAATTTGTCCTCAAGGGGGGCTGACTGACAGGATGACATCTGGTGATAACATTTATTCCCTTAGAATTCATTTTGTAGAAGTGAGTTTCCATTGACGGATGAAGACAAAAATGTTATTAGGTATATCATAGGATCCAGCTGGCTGTCCTCTGGAGCCTTAGCTCTTAGTTTATCATAGAAGACAACTATCTTGGAGATGTGTCCTGTGTAAGGGCCAAATCCATGAGTCTTCGATTGTATTGGGTGCCTTCCATAGATTGCACAATAGTATGGTGTAGCAGATTTAGATTTCATTCTACAGGCAGGAAGATGCTCGGGGAAAAGCCTTGAGGACAGTCTAAGCACCTACTGTGGGACCAGCTCAAGACTGATGATTCAGTGTGGGTTTCAAACTTTTATTAATGAAGGAAAACCACGTATATCACATTTGTATTAAAGACCTCACCAAGGTTTCTAAATGTATCCAAAGGATCTGATTTTTCTTTTACATCACTCCCAACCAATAATAAACTCTACTCCCTCACCTTTCATCTGCCCCAGATCCCTAAATACTTGGTACTTCTATGTAAAATTCTCTGCAACTGGAATTGCCATATATTTGTAAATCTCTTTTATTTACATTGTGGGTTAAGTGTTGAAACATGATCTTTGGCAAATGGACTCATTTGCCATTGAATGGTCAAACTGCTGAGCTGAATAATTAGCAGAATTACTTAGAGTCATTCAAAATCAATGTTTTAGTTGAAATGTTTAATTATTTCAAATACTTTGAATGGGGTGTGTAATAATGCAAATATCCCTGAGTTAAGCACCATAAACAAAATAACTGACTTACAAGGTAACATTTAGGAAACAGGTTTTAAGAACAATGTTTGAATGGCTTTGAAAAACAGGGACATGTTGAACAATCTTAGATCGACTCAAAACTTATATTCCAGTTTAAAAAAAAAAATTTAAAGGTCCACCAAATAATAATGCTTGAATTTTTTCTTGATTTATGGGGGCAGTATGATATAATAGAAAGTGTTTATGCAAGACCTGGCTTCAAATTTGCATCTTTCCACACTTAACCCACAATGTAAATAAAAGAGATCCACTAACAAATGGCAATTCCAGTTGTAGATTTATGGAGATGGCATGATATAATGGAAAGTGTTTTTACAAGACCTGGGCTCAAATTCTGACTTTACTATTTATTAGACATGGTCTTGAGAGGCAGTGTAAAAAAGCATTAAGTGTAGATTGAAAGGAACTGCATTTGACTTTGAGCAAATCACATAGATTCTGGTCTTCAGGTTTCTCATCTTTAAAACCAGATGTAAAAACCTAGATGGTCCTTAGAGTCTCCTTCAGTTCAGAGTGGTATGGTACACTCCTCGGCAACATCTTGTAATCTGTACTAAACTTGCAACTCTTTGGACTCATATTTTTGGTTTCTTTTCTCACTGTCCACCCAAAATCTGATTATTTTTCAATTTATCTCAGCAAAACATGTGATAAAGAAAGACTCTATCAAACCTATATAAACAGACCATATATGTGGCCTGTAGATCAGGAGGCCCCTCTCTTTCTGAGTGAAGCATCTGTGTAATATTCATGTAGCTTAGAGAACCAGCAATGTGAGGGTGTTAAGCCTTGAATGTAGATAACAGACAAATAAGGCAATAGCAAAGCAGTTTTTCCTCAGGCAGTATTTCCAGTGCTGCTCCTTCAAATCCCAGAGGAGACAGGAAGTACAGCAGCTCCAATAAAAATTATTTCACCGCATGCTAACCCCTTGAATGTTACTTAGCTACGGCCTCATCTTCTCTTCCCATTTGTGACCCATTTCTGATAACTGTAGATTTCCTTCTTTTTAATAAAGCAGATGGACAATCCTTAAAGACCTATCTTTCAATCCCTCTTATCTCAATGTCTAATGGAACCATGGAAGGTCATTTGCTATTTACTAACCAGGAAAAAAGATGAGACACAAAGCAAAGGGATGCTAAATGTTTACAATGCACCCCTGTCCTAGATAATAAGGAAGAAAAAAAAGGTAGTCTGTGCAGCATGTGAATTTTGGAAACTTAAATTTATTTTTTTATTTTGGTACCTTTAAGAATTTACAAACACCCTTGAATCCTACTTCAGTTTCCCCCCACCTCGAATGTTTCACATTTGCACAAATAGATTCAGAATCATTGGATTAATGAATGAAGGACTTTGGAAGTCTGAGAAGTCCAGTGCCATTGTTTCATATGATTAAAATTCATATTAGGTAAGCAATGTCAGTGACAGAGTTGGGACCAAAACCTGGGCTGTAGGATCTTAGAGTTGGAAAGCAGTTTAAAGCTCTAATCCATACCTATGGCAGAAATCCTAAAAGCACCTCCTACCTCCTGACTCAGACCATTCCACCTTTGACATTTTTCCTTATAATGAATTTAAATTCTCCTCATAAATTCTAGTTCATAGGAAGCCCCAAAGAATGGTATAATATGAGCATATAACACTATTATCTTTATGGGAAGCTCTTACTTAGTAAGTAGACATTCAAGTGTCCATTCACACTTGGTGAAGTGTTTGGAGCATTGAAATTAGAGTCAGAAAAACCCAGTTTTGGATCCTGCTTCAGACACACTTACTAGCTTTGTGCCCTAGGCAGGTAGTTTTAACTTCTCTCAAACTCAGTTATTCTATCTGTAAAATGGAGAAAATAGCACCTAGCATACTGGGCTGCAATTAGGATCAAGTGAGACAAATATTAAGTGAGCTCTACATAGAGAACAAACACCTTGATATTAAATAAATTCTCCCAAGGGAAATTGGAAGCAAAAAGGGGATGGGAGCAGGAGCAAGGGGGGGAGCCTGTTAAGAGGATCTATCTAGTTCTGGCTCCAACAATGGCTTATCATTTGTCAAATCCCTTAACTTTTCTGTGCCTCAGTTCCCACTCCCACCCCCTTGTCTTAGAGCTGATCACAAATCTCAGCTTTCTGTGGAACCTTGCCAAATCTCTCTGAGATAGTTTCTTCATGAGTAAAATGAGAGGAATTAGATGAGATGATTTCTTAGGTCCTTTTTTAGGTCTAAAGCTGTGATTCATTGACTCCCACGACACTTGATCCTAAAGGTACTGACATCACCTAGACATGGCAAACTAAGAACAGGAAAAAATTCACAGCATAAATTCTCCTGCACTTCTCTGGTCCACAATGAGCAGCATAGCCACAATTTCAAGCAGATCAAACTAGTCATAATAGTTATCGTTTACAAAGACTTTTATGCTTTTACACATCAACTCTTCTGAGATTTTCAATGACCCTAGCAAATGACTATTAGTTTTCCCATTATGGAGATGAGGAAACTGATTCTGAGAAAGGCTAATAATTCACAGGTCATAGATCATAGGTCACACATCTACTAAGTCTGTTGGAGACAGGATTCAAACTCAAGCTTAGGGTTCTAACCACTATAGCTCATGAGATTAAGTGGTCAAATGACTTACCCAGATCTCAGAGTTAGTAAATGTGAGACAGGATCTATCAAAGTAACATTCTTCTAGTAGAGATATTGCTGGATTAAAGGGTATGCACAATTTGGTTGCCCTTTAGGCATGGTTACAAATTGTTACCCAGAATGGTTGGATCATCATAGCTCCCCTAAGAATGCATTAGTGTCCCAGTTTTCCCACATCCTCTTAAAGTGTTATTTTTCTTCTTTTGTCATATAAAATAATCTGATAGATATGGGGTGGAACCTCAGAGTTGTTTTAATTTGTATTTCTCTAATCAAAAGTGGTTTAAAGCTCTTCTTCATATGTCTATAAATATCTTCACTATCTTCATCTGAAAACTGCCTGTTCATATCCTTTGAACATTTATTAATTTTTTTATTTTTTCCCTCATCTCTTATTCTTTTTTAATTTTAGAAAGGTTTTATTTATTTTGAGTTTTACAATTTCCCCCCAATCTCGCTTCCCTTCCCCCACCCCCACAGAAGATAGTTTGCTAGTCTTTACATCATTTCCATAGTATGGATTGATCTAAATTGAATGCGATGAGAGAGAAATCATATCCCTAAGGAAGAAACTTGGATTAGACCACCACCTCACACCCTATACCAAGATTAGCTTGTATTCTTATAAATTTCACTCAATTCTCTCTCTATATATATTTGAGCAATGAGGCCACTATCAGGGACATTTGCTGTAAAGATTATTTCCCAGCTTTTTCTTCCTTCTAACCTTGACTGCATCTGCTTTGTTTGTACATAAGTTTTTTTTTTTATTTTGATTTAATCAAATTATCTATTTTACATTTTTTAATTCTCTCTCTCTTGTTTGATCATGAATTCTTATCTTCTCCATAGATCTGACAGGTATACTATTCCTTGCTCTGCTAATTTGCTTATGGTTTCTCCCTTTATGTCTAAATCATTCACTGTTTTGACCTTATCTTAGTATACAGTGTGAGAAGTTGGTCTATACCTAAATTGTGTTCTGTTGTTTTCCACTTTTCCCAGCAGTTTTTGTCAAATAATGTGCTCTTATTCCAAAGACTGGGGTCTTTGGGTTTTTTCCAAACACTAGATGGCATTGACTACAGTATCTCATGTATCTAATTTAGTCCATTAATTCAGATAGTTTGATTACTGCTTTATAATATATTTTGAGAAGAGAAAGAACTTTTTTTAGGTTTTTGCAAGGTAAATGACGTTAAGTGGCTTGCCCAAGGCCACCACAGCTAGGTAATTATTAAGTGTCTGAGGCCAGATTTGAACTCAGGTACTCCTGACTCCAGGGCTGGTGCTCTATCCACTGCACCACCTAGCTGCCCCAAAAGAACATTTTTAAAAGGAAAATATACTTGAAGAAAAATCGGATTTTATGATGACCCTTCATCATTGTTGTAATATTTACAAAATTATTTTAGGAATCACAGATTTGGAAATATAGAACAATATAATAAGTGTTGAGCTCATTAATATATACAATGGGTTAAATCATCTAATATAACATTTTCTTATACTGCCAAATGGATGGGCCAAGGCTAGCCCATAAGACGTTCATTTCAGTTCTCCTTCCCCAATTGTACTGAAAAGATTCTGTTGACTTACAAATTAATTTATCCACCTACTTTAAAAATATGAGACTTGTGGTACAGTAGAATAATTCCTAAAATTGGAGCCAAGAGGAACATGGGCTCAAATCTTAGCCTTAGCTACCTCATCAGAAACAACATAATTATCTCACATTTTTTATAGATTTACAATGTCTTTTTTTATGTATTTTCTCATTTGAGAGAAGCAGAGTGTTTCAGAGTACTTAGGTGACTTGCCCAGGATCAGATAGTTAATGGATAGAATAGAATTAGCAATAAATCAGTAAAATGAGAGAGCTGGAATAAGGTTCTTTCTGGGCCCAAATCTCTAATCCTTGATCATACATTGCTACAGACAGCTTGAGGGAGCATACCAAGAGACAAAGAATCTGGGATCTTATCTACTCTTCTATCTGTTAAACTTGACCAATTGAGTAATGGAGCTCTTAGGTTCCAATTCTCTTAGACCAGGAATCTAAAATTATTAAAATAAAAAAATACAAAAAAGATATGGAACATTCTTTCTCCTTCCTTCATGTTCAGCCAGTACAGTTACCATTGATCTTCCAACTCCTCTGACTTTCACTATTTGCATTTGCAAAGATGACAGTTTAAGAAGAGTTAATGTTTATTCTCTTACGACTGATAACTGAGTGACTCAGGGAATGTTATTCAGAATTTTCTTAGTCAGGGTCATTGCTGACGTGAGACACTGAGAATAGTGATGTTCATTCATTGCCTTCTACTTTTCATTACTCCTCCAAAAGTCTTCCCAAACAAAAGCACTAAAATTATTTTAAATACCTAGGTTCATTCTAACCAAATGGTTTTTTTTTTCTTATTTTTTTCCCCTTCTCTACTCTATAAGTAATATAATTAAGAAATCATCATGGAGGAAGAGATCTGCCACCGTTTCTACTATCAGTTGCGGTACCTTGAGTCATCAACCAGTAAGGAGGACCCAACCCTATGATGAATCATGTATAGTAAGGAAGTAGGCAAATGATATATGCACATGCTCTGAAAGACAGGAGAGGTGGGGTAGGGATTCCATGAAGTTGACTGGGATACCTGCTGAGCATACCCAGAGGGCTATCATATATCCACTGGAAAATCCAGATATTGCTTGATACTTCCCTTGTGCTGTGCTTCTATAGGGTTTTTCAATACATTGAGTAAACATACTTCTTTCCATAGTCCCAGGAGTTTTTAAAAGGACCCAAGAATTTAAAGTTGAATCTTTTTTTTTTAGATTTTTCAAGGCAATAGGGTTAAGTGGCTTGCCCAAGGCCACACAGCTAGGTCATTATTAAGTGTCTGAAGTCGGATCTGAACCCAGGTACTCCTGACTCCAGGGCCGGTGTTCTATTCACTGCACCACCTAGCCTCCCCAAGTTGATTCCTTA